>NW_028231992.1:925000-1067500 GCF_054491065.1 Syngnathus leptorhynchus | reverse complement strand
ATCGGCACTATTGCTGACTGCCGGGAGGGAAGCTGCGCCCCGGCCGAGTCAGACTCAGCCGTTGCGGCCCCCCCGAGCCCGCAGCGCGTAGCGCGGAAGCCATACGCCCCCCCGATGCGGAGCGACAGACGCCCCCGCGACCGCGGTTGGTCGGGAAGGCTTTTCGGATAGAGGTCGGACGGTGTGTGTGGACGGCTTCCCGTGGTGCCGCCGCTATCAAGCCGGAGGGTTTGAGAAACGACATTCGCGGAAGGACCGGCGCGGCCGGCGGACGCTCGCACGCGCGGCGCCCGACACTCAGCCGCTCGCTCGGCCTCCGTGGATCGTGGCTAGGTGGGATGGATGCCAAACCGGGTCGTCTCGGTCTCGCCGCAGTACGGTCGCGCCGGGGCCTGCGGGGCGGCGCGGGGAGCGCACGCTCACGCGGCGGCCGGGGCGCTAGAGTGCGACCCGCAGTGGGTAGGAACCGTCCACCCGACGTCGGACGAGCCGAGGCCGATGGGGGCCCTACCAAGGCGGGTCATGAGTGCCAGTCGGTCAGTTGGGTGAGGGGGTACTCGGAGGCCCGCCGGGAGCAGACGGGCGACCGGGGATGGGGGGCGTACGCGGGCGGGCGCCGGGAGAAGACGGCCCGTCCGGGGTCGAATCTCGGCCTGTGTTTTCGGAGCCGGCCGGGCATCACGCTCCCTCCTTGGATGGACAACATTCGTAGTTGACACTTTGTGTCATTTTATCCGAGCGGGCGGGCGCCTCGAGAGGCGGACCGTCCGGGGCGACTCTCGGCCTGTGTTTTCGGAGCCGGCCGGGCCTCACGCTCCCTCCTTGGATGGACAACATTCGTAGTTGACACTTTGTGTCATTTTATCCGAGCGGGCGGGCGCCGCGAGGCGGACCGTCCGGGGCGACTCTCGGCCTGTGTTTTCGGAGCCGGCCGGGCCTCACGCTCCCTCCTTGGATGGACAACATTCGTAGTTGACACTTTGTGTCATTTTATCCGAGCGGGCGGGCGCCGCGAGGCGGACCGTCCGGGGCGACTCTCGGCCTGTGTTTAAGGAGCCGGCCGGGCATCACGCTCCTTCCTTGGATGGACAACATTCGCAGTTGACACTTTGTGTCATTTTATCCGAGCAGACGGGCGCCGCGAGGCGGACCGTCCGGGGCGACTCTCGGCCTGTGTTTTCGGAGCCGGCCGGGCATCACGCTCCCTCCTTGGATGGACAACATTCGTAGTTGACACTTTGTGTCATTTTATCCGAGCAGACGGGCGCCGCGAGGCGACCGTCCGGGGCGAATCTCGGCCTGTGTTTAAGGAGCCGGCCGGGCATCACGCTCCTTCCTTGGATGGACAACATTCGTAGTTGACACTTTGTGTCATTTTATCCGAGCGGGCGGGCGCCGCGAGGCGGACCGTCCGGGGCGACTCTCGGCCTGTGTTTAAGGAGCCGGCCGGGCATCACGCTCCTTCCTTGGATGGACAACATTCGCAGTTGACACTTTGTGTCATTTTATCCGAGCAGACGGGCGCCGCGAGGCGGACCGTCCGGGGCGACTCTCGGCCTGTGTTTTCGGAGCCGGCCGGGCATCACGCTCCCTCCTTGGATGGACAACATTCGTAGTTGACACTTTGTGTCATTTTATCCGAGCAGACGGGCGCCGCGAGGCGGACCGTCCGGGGCGACTCTCGGCCTGTGTTTAAGGAGCCGGCCGGGCATCACGCTCCTTCCTTGGATGGACAACATTCGCAGTTGACACTTTGTGTCATTTTGTTCGGCCTGTGTTTAAGGAGGCGGCCGTCCTCCACTCGGTCCGTGTTTAAGGAGCAACACTCGCGCTCCGGTTCGGCCTGTATTTAGGGAGGCGGCCGTCCTCCGCTTGGTCTGTGTTAAGGGCGACACTCGGTCCATGTTTGAGGAGCCTGGCCCTGACGCTCCTCTCCGGCCTGTGTTTAAGGAGGCGGCCGTCCTCCCCTTGGTCTGTGTTAAGGGCGACACTCGGTCCATGTTTGAGGAGCCTGGCCCTGACGCTCCTCTCCGGCCTGTGTTTAAGGAGGCGGCCGTCCTCCCCTTGGTCTGTGTTAAGGGCGACACTCTGTCCATGTTTGAGGAGCCTGGCCCTGACGCTCCTCTCCGGCCTGTGTTTAAGGAGGCGGCCGTCCTCCCCTTGGTCTGTGTTAAGGGCGACACTCGGTCCATGTTTGAGGAGCCTGGCCCTGACGCTCCTCTCCGGCCTGTGTTTAAGGAGGCGGCCGTCCTCCCCTTGGTCTGTGTTAAGGGCGACACTCGGTCCATGTTTGAGGAGCCTGGCCCTGACGCTCCTCTCCGGCCTGTGTTTAAGGAGGCGGCCGTCCTCCCCTTGGTCTGTGTTAAGGGCGACACTCGGTCCATGTTTGAGGAGCCTGGCCCTGACGCTCCTCTCCGGCCTGTGTTTAAGGAGGCGGCCGTCCTCCCCTTGGTCTGTGTTAAGGGCGACACTCTGTCCATGTTTGAGGAGCCTGGCCCTGACGCTCCTCTCCGGCCTGTGTTTAAGGAGGCGGCCGTCCTCCCCTTGGTCTGTGTTAAGGGCGACACTCGGTCCATGTTTAAGGAGCCTGGCCCTGACGCTCCTCTCCGGCCTGTGTTTAAGGAGGCGGCCGTCCTCCCCTTGGTCTGTGTTAAGGGCGACACTCGGTCCGTGTTTAAGGAGCGGCCCTCGCGCTCCGGTTCGGCCTGTATTTAGGGAGGCGGCCGTCCTCCGCTTGGTCTGTGTTAAGGGCGACACTCGGTCCGTGTTTAAGGAGCCGGCCCTGACGCTCCTCTTCGGCCTGTGTTTAAGGAGGCGGCCGTCCTCCACTTCCTTCCATGCACCACCACATTCGCAGTTGACACTTTGCCATTTTTTCAGAGAGGTGACACTTAGTCGTTTTTTCGAAAGTTGACACTTAGTCGTTTTTTCGAAAGTTGACACTTTGCCGTTTTTTCAGAGAGGCGACACTTAGTCGTTTTTTCGAAAGTTGACACTTAGCCGTTTTTTCGAAAGTTGACACTTAGCCGTTTTTTCGAAAGTTGACACTTAGCCGTTTTTTCGAAAGTTGACACTTAGTCACTTTTTCGCCACAGTGACACCTCCAGCGCGTGCCACGGCGCTTTTCAGGTCTTCTATCCGACCTTGTGCTGTCGAGGACGGCGTGTCCGACGCCGTGGGGAGACCAGCACCATCTCCTCCATACTCGTAAACGGGGTGCTTTGGAAAACGGGGGGAAAGTCGATGAGTACACTGACTACTGGGACCATTTCATTGTACTCTGGCGCACCTGAAGACCAAAAAAGGTACTGCACCTTAGCCCGGGTACCTCACCCCCTGGTACCTCGAGGAGAACTTAGAAAAATTTCGACAAATTTTTGGTGAGCTCCAGGGAGAGAGGCTGATTTTTCGCTTTTTGAGGCCGACCGCCGAACCGGCGCGGGGCGGACTCACAAGCCCCGCAGAGCCGTGGGCACTTAGTCGTTTTTTCAGAGAGGCGACACTTAGTCGTTTTTTCAGAGGCGACACTTAGTCGTTTTTTCGAAAGTTGACACTTAGCCGTTTTTTCGAAAGTCGACACTTAGCCGTTTTTTTGGAAAGTTGACACTTAGTCGTTTTTTCGAAAGTTGACACTTAGTCGTTTTTTCGCCACAATTGGCTCTGAGCTCCAGGGGGAGAGCCTGGTTTTGCCTTATTTCAGGCCGGCTGGGGAACCGGCGCGGGTCGGATGCACGAGCCCGGCAGAGCCGTGGGCACTTAGAAAATTTTCGCCGATTAAGCTGGGACCTCCAGGCGGAGACCGGCATTCCTCGTCCTCGGGGTTCGACCCAGGAACCGGCGCTGGGCAGACGCCGTAGCCACGCAGAGCCGTGGGCACTTAGAAAATATTCGCCAAGTTGGCTCTGAGCTCCAGGCGGAGAGGCTGGTTTTGCCTTATTTCAGGCCGGCTGGGGAACCGGCGCGGGTCGGATGCACGAGCCCGCAGAGCCGTGGGCACTTTGCCATTTTCTCAGAGTCGACACTTAGTCGTTTTTTCAGAGAGGCGACACTCTGTCGTTTTTTCGAAAGTTGACACTTTGCCGTTTTTTCAGAGGGGCGACACTTAGCCGTTTTTTCGAAAGTTGACACTTAGCCGTTTTTTCGAAAGTCGACACTTAGCCGTTTTTTCAGAGATGTGACACTTTGCCGTTTTTTCGAAAGTCGACACTTAGCCGTTTTTTCAGAGATGTGACACTTAGAAACTTTTTGCCAAGTTGGCTGTGAGCTCCAGGAGGAGACCGTTATTTTTCGTCATTCGAGGCCGACTGCGGAACCGGCGCTGGGCGGACGCCAAAGCTCGGCAGGGCCGTGGGCACTTAGAAACTTTTTGCCAAGTTGGCTGTGAGCTCCAGGAGGAGACCGTTATTTTTCGTCATTCGAGGCCGACTGCGGAACCGGCGCTGGGCGGACGCCAAAGCTCGGCAGGGCCGTGGGCACTTAGAAACTTTTTGCCAAGTTGGCTGTGAGCTCCAGGAGGAGACCGTTATTTTTCGTCATTGGAGGCCGACTGCGGAACCGGCGCTGGGCGGACGCCAAAGCTCGGCAGGGCCGTGGGCACTTAGAAACTTTTTGCCAAGTTGGCTGTGAGCTCCAGGAGGAGACCGTTATTTTTCGTCATTCGAGGCCGACTGCGGAACCGGCGCTGGGCGGACGCCAAAGCTCGGCAGGGCCGTGGGCACTTAGAAACTTTTTGCCAAGTTGGCTGTGAGCTCCAGGAGGAGACCGTTATTTTTCGTCATTCGAGGCCGACTGCGGAACCGGCGCTGGGCGGACGCCAAAGCTCGGCAGGGCCGTGGGCACTTAGAAACTTTTTGCCAAGTTGGCTGTGAGCTCCAGGAGGAGACCGTTATTTTTCGTCATTCGAGGCCGACTGCGGAACCGGCGCTGGGCGGACGCCAAAGCTCGGCAGGGCCGTGGGCACTTAGAAACTTTTTGCCAAGTTGGCTGTGAGCTCCAGGAGGAGACCGTTATTTTTCGTCATTCTAGGCCGGCTGCAGAACCGGCGCGGGTCGGATGCACGAGCCCGCAGAGCCGTGGGCACTTTGCCACTTTTTCGCCACAATTGGCTGTGAGCTCCAGGAGGAGACCGTTATTTTTCGTCATTCTAGGCCGGTTGCAGAACCGGCGCGGCTCGGATGCACGAGCCCGCAGAGCCGTGGGCACTTAGAAAATTTTCAGAGAGGCGACACTTTGCCATTTTTTCAGAGAGGTGACACTTAGTCGTTTTTTCGAAAGTTGACACTTAGCCGTTTTTTCGAAAGTTGACACTTAGTCGTTTTTTCGAAAGTTGACACTTAGTCGTTTTTTCGAAAGTTGACACTTAGTCGTTTTTTCGCCAAAGTGCCCACCTCCAGCGCGTGCCACGGCGCTTTCCAGGTCTTCTATCCGACCTTGTGCTGTCGAGGACGGCGTGTCCGACGCCGTGGGGAGACCAGCACCATCTCCTCCATACTCGTAAACGAGGTGCTTTGGAAAACGGGGGGAAAGTCGATGAGTACACTGACTACTGGGACCATTTCATTGTACTCTGGCGCACCTGAAGACCAAAAAAGGTACTGCACCTTAGCCCGGGTACCTCACCCCCTGGTACCTCGAGGAGAACTTAGAAAAATTTCGACAAATTTTTGGTGAGCTCCAGGGAGAGAGGCTGATTTTTTGCTTTTTGAGGCCGACCGCCGAACCGGCGCGGGGCGGACTCACAAGCCCCGCAGAGCCGTGGGCACTTAGTCGTTTTTTCGAAAGTTGACACTTAGCCGTTTTTTCGAAAGTTGACACTTAGCCGTTTTTTCGAAAGTCGACACTTAGCCGTTTTTTCGAAAGTTGACACTTAGTCGTTTTTTCGCCGATTTTGCTGGGACCTCCAGGCGAGGACCGGCGTTTTTCGTCTTCCGGGTCCGACCCGGGAACCAGCGCCGAGCGGACACATTCGCTCGCTAGTGCCGTTGGCACTTAGAAAATTTTTCGTTTGTCATGAGCTCCGGGCGGAGACCGGCGTTTTTCGTCTTCCGGGTTCGACCCGGGAACCAGCGCCGAGCGGACACATTCGCTCGCTAGTGCCGTTGGCACTTAGAAAATTTTTCGTTTGTCATGAGCTCCGGGCGGAGACCGGCGTTTTTCGTCTTCCGGGTCCGACCCGGGAACCAGCGCCGAGCGGACACATTCGCTCGCTAGTGCCGTTGGCACTTAGAAAATTTTTCGTTTGTCATGAGCTCCGGGCGGAGACCGGCGTTTTTCGTCTTCCGGGTCCGACCCGGGAACCAGCGCCGAGCGGACACATTCGCTCGCTAGTGCCGTTGGCACTTAGAAAATTTTTCGTTTGTCATGAGCTCCGGGCGGAGAGCGGCGTTTTTCGTCTTCCGGGTTCGACCCGGGAACCAGCGCCGAGCGGACACATTCGCTCGCTAGTGCCGTTGGCACTTAGAAAATTTTTCGTTTGTCATGAGCTCCGGGCGGAGACCGGCGTTTTTCGTCTTCCGGGTTCGACCCGGGAACCAGCGCCGAGCGGACACATTCGCTCGCAAGTGCCGTTGGCACTTAGAAAATTTTTCGTTTGTCATGAGCTCCGGGCGGAGAGCGGCGTTTTTCGTCTTCCGGGTTCGACCCGGGAACCAGCGCCGAGCGGACACATTCGCTCGCTAGTGCCGTTGGCACTTAGAAAATTTCTCGTTTGTCATGAGCTCCGGGCGAGGACCGGCGTTTTTCGTCTTCCGGGTTCGACCCGGGAACCAGCGCCGAGCGGACACATTCGCTCGCTAGTGCCGTTGGCACTTAGAAAATTTTTCGTTTGTCGTGAGCTCCGGGCGGAGACCGGCATTTTTCGTCATTCGAGGCCGACGGGGGAACCAGCCGGAGCGGACACGTTTGCTCGGAAGAGCCGTTGGCACTTAGAAAAAATTCCGTGTCTCGTGAGCTCCAGGGGGGACAGGCTGGTTTTATTCATCCGTAGCCGACATGGGAACCAGCGCGGAGCGGATTGGTGTTGCGCTGCCATATACCTCATCTCTCTCAGGAGTCCCCCCCTTATACGTGCCGATGGTGTTTTGGAAAACGGGGGGTAACTGGATGAGTACACTGACTAGGGGGACCAGTACACTAGCGAGTGGGACCAGTACACTGACTAGTGGGACCAACACACTATGAGCGCCTGGTACCTAAAATGGAAGTATAGAGGCCGAATTTCGGGCAAGATCACGCCGTGTTAGGCTTCCAGGACCTCGGCTAAGCAATTTTAACGGGTCGCCCGGTTCTTTTTTGATCCAGCCCGGTTCTTTTTTTTATCCAGCCCGGTTCTTTTTACACTTCCAGCTGGAGCTCGGGAGCGGCTTTTTGCACAAGATCACGCCGTGTTAGGCTTCCAGGACCTCGGCTAAGCAATTTTAACGGGTCGCCCGGTTCTTTTTTGATCCAGCCCGGTTCTTTTTTTTATCCAGCCCGGTTCTTTTTACACTTCCAGCTGGAGCTCGGGAGCGGCTTTTTGCACAAGAACACGCCGTGTTAGGCTTCCAGGACCTCGGCTAAGCAATTTTAACGGGTCGCCCGGTTCTTTTTTGATCCAGCCCGGTTCTTTTTTTATCCAGCCCGGTTCTTTTTACACTTCCAGCTGGAGCTCGGGAGCGGCTTTTTGCACAAGATCACGCCGGGTTAGGCTTCCAGGACCTCGGCTAAGCAATTTCAACGGGTCGCCCGGTTCTTTTTTTTATCCAGCCCGGTTCTTTTTTTATCCAGCCCGGTTCTTTTTACACTTCCAGCTGGAGCTCGGGAGCGGCTTTTTGCACAAGAACACGCCGTGTTAGGCTTCCAGGACCTCGGCTAAGCAATTTTAACGGGTCGCCCGGTTCTTTTTTTGAACCAGCCCGGTTCTTTTTTTTATCCAGCCCGGTTCTTTTTACACTTCCAGCTGGAGCTCGGGAGCGGCTTTTTGCACAAGAACACGCCGTGTTAGGCTTCCAGGACCTCGGCTAAGCAATTTTAACGGGTCGCCCGGTTCTTTTTTTGATCCAGCCCGGTTCTTTTTTTTATCCAGCCTGGTTCTTTTTACACTTCCAGCTGGAGCTCGGGAGCGGCTTTTTGCACAAGATCACGCCGTGTTAGGCTTCCAGGACCTCGGCTAAGCAATTTTAACGGGTCGCCCGGTTCTTTTTTTGATCCAGCCCGGTTCTTTTTTTATCCAGCCCGGTTCTTTTTACACTTCCAGCTGGAGCTCGGGAGCGGCTTTTTGCACAAGATCACGCCGTGTTAGGCTTCCAGGACCTCGGCTAAGCAATTTTAACGGGTCGCCCGGTTCTTTTTTTGAACCAGCCCGGTTCTTTTTTTATCCAGCCCGGTTCTTTTTACACTTCCAGCTGGAGCTCGGGAGCGGCTTTTTGCACAAGAACACGCCGTGTTAGGCTTCCAGGACCTCGGCTAAGCAATTTTAACGGGTCGCCCGGTTCTTTTTTTGAACCAGCCCGGTTCTTTTTTTTATCCAGCCTGGTTCTTTTTACACTTCCAGCTGGAGCTCGGGAGCGGCTTTTTGCACAAGATCACGCCGTGTTAGGCTTCCAGGACCTCGGCTAAGCAATTTTAACGGGTCGCCCGGTTCTTTTTTGATCCAGCCCGGTTCTTTTTTTTATCCAGCCCGGTTCTTTTTACACTTCCAGCTGGAGCTCGGGAGCGGCTTTTTGCACAAGATCACGCCGTGTTAGGCTTCCAGGACCTCGGCTAAGCAATTTTAACGGGTCGCCCGGTTCTTTTTTTGAACCAGCCCGGTTCTTTTTTTATCCAGCCCGGTTCTTTTTACACTTCCAGCTGGAGCTCGGGAGCGGCTTTTTGCACAAGAACACGCCGTGTTAGGCTTCCAGGACCTCGGCTAAGCAATTTTAACGGGTCGCCCGGTTCTTTTTTTGAACCAGCCCGGTTCTTTTTTTTATCCAGCCTGGTTCTTTTTACACTTCCAGCTGGAGCTCGGGAGCGGCTTTTTGCACAAGATCACGCCGTGTTAGGCTTCCAGGACCTCGGCTAAGCAATTTTAACGGGTCGCCCGGTTCTTTTTTGAACCAGCCCGGTTCTTTTTTTTATCCAGCCTGGTTCTTTTTACACTTCCAGCTGGAGCTCGGGAGCGGCTTTTTGCACAAGATCACGCCGTGTTAGGCTTCCAGGACCTCGGCTAAGCAATTTTAACGGGTCGCCCGGTTCTTTTTTGAACCAGCCCGGTTCTTTTTTTTATCCAGCCCGGTTCTTTTTACACTTCCAGCTGGAGCTCGGGAGCGGCTTTTTGCACAAGATCACGCCGTGTTAGGCTTCCAGGACCTCGGCTAAGCAATTTTAACGGGTCGCCCGGTTCTTTTTTGAACCAGCCCGGTTCTTTTTTTTATCCAGCCTGGTTCTTTTTACACTTCCAGCTGGAGCTCGGGAGCGGCTTTTTGCACAAGATCACGCCGTGTTAGGCTTCCAGGACCTCGGCTAAGCAATTTTAACGGGTCGCCCGGTTCTTTTTTGATCCAGCCCGGTTCTTTTTCCACTTCCAGCTGGAGCTCAGCAGCGGCTTTTTGCACAAGATCACGCCGGGTTAGGCTTCCAGGACCTCGGCTAAGCACTTCTAACGGGTCGCCCGGTTCTTTTTTTGAACCAGCCCGGTTCTTTTTACACTTCCAGCTGGAGCTCAGCAGCGGCTTTTTGCACAAGATCACGCCGGGTTAGGGTTCCAGGACCTCGGCTAAGCAATTTTAACGGGCCGCCCGGTTCTTTTTTTGATCCAGCCCGGTTCTTTTTACACTTCCAGCTGGAGCTCAGCAGCGGCTTTTTGCACAAGATCACGCCGGGTTAGGCTTCCAGGACCTCGGCTAAGCACTTCTAACGGGCCCTGGTCCACCCCTGCCAGCGCATTTCAAAACTTGGCATTAATTTCGACCTAAGAGACGAAGTCTGATTTTTTTCTACCACTTGGGCGGCCTTTTTGCACCCAGAACACCCGCACCGGCACCATAAATTCGAAGGGTGCCGAGTGCGTCGGCGCAGATTCTGCGACGGAGTGACACTTCCCTCTTGTGGACATTCGGCGGTAGGTGAAATGCGCACTCGGTCTTCTCTTTTCTTTTCCTTCCAGTGAAACTTTGGCAACATTCTGCGAGCTGCTGGCTTCCAGAACCTCGGCCAAGCAGGTGGAGGATTTTTTTCCACTTCCAGCTGGAGGTGAGGAGGGACTTTTTGGGCAAGATCACGCCGACTTAGCAAGCAAGGTGGAAGTGCCAGCATGCAGTGGCTGGAAGTGTGGATGTGGAGCTCCAGCACCCTCCGTGCCTATGGAAGTGTGGAGCTCCAGCACCCTCCCTGCCTATGGAAGTGTGGAGCTCCAGCACCCTCCCTGCCTATGGAAGTGTGGAGCTCCAGCACCCTCCCTGCCTATGGAAGTGTGGAGCTCCAGCACCCTCCCTGCCTATGGAAGTGTGGAGCTCCAGCACCCTCCCTGCCTATGGAAGTGTGGAGCTCCAGCACCCTCCCTGCCTATGGAAGTGTGGAGCTCCAGCACCCTCCCTGCCTATGGAAGTGTGGAGCTCCAGCACCCTCCCTGCCTATGGAAGTGTGGAGCTCCAGCACCCTCCCTGCCTATGGAAGTGTGGAGCTCCAGCACCCTCCCTGCCTATGGAAGTGTGGAGCTCCAGCACCCTCCCTGCCTATGGAAGTGTGGAGCTCCAGCACCCTCCCTGCCTATGGAAGTGTGGAGCTCCAGCACCCTCCCTGCCTATGGAAGTGTGGAGCTCCAGCACCCTCCCTGCCTATGGAAGTGTGGAGCTCCAGCACCCTCCCTGCCTATGGAAGTGTGGAGCTCCAGCACCCTCCCTGCCTATGGAAGTGTGGAGCTCCAGCACCCTCCCTGCCTATGGAAGTGTGGAGCTCCAGCACCCTCCCTGCCTATGGAAGTGTGGAGCTCCAGCACCCTCCCTGCCTATGGAAGTGTGGAGCTCCAGCACCCTCCCTGCCTATGGAAGTGTGGAGCTCCAGCACCCTCCCTGCCTATGGAAGTGTGGAGCTCCAGCACCCTCCCTGCCTATGGAAGTGTGGAGCTCCAGCACCCTCCCTGCCTATGGAAGTGTGGAGCTCCAGCACCCTCCCTGCCTATGGAAGAGCCACCTCCGCGGGCATGCTGCTCAACCACGCCGGCCCAGAGTTCCAGCCGCTCGGCTACACTCTCTCACAAGCCCCGCCTGGAGCTCCCCAGCCCGCCCCTGGTACCTCAACTACCGAGGCCAGCCGCTCGACCAGGCCGGCCCAGAGTTCCAGCCGCTCGGCTTCACTCTCTCACAAGCCCCGCCTGGAGCTCCCCAGCCCGCCCCTGGTACCTCAACTACCGAGGCCAGCCGCTCGACCACGCCGGCGCAGAGTTCCAGCCGCTCGGATAAGCTCTGCCACTCTCCCGCTAAGCAGCCACCGGTAACGGGGAAATGTCGCCGCCTTGTGGACACGCCCTTGTAAATGAATGGGCTTTCGCACTTAGTGCAATTTTCGCCAGCTCCGTGGCTGCAAGTATGGAGCTATGGAGCCACCAGCCAGGCTGGAGCTCTGGAGCTATGGAAGTATGGAGCTATGGATCTATGGAAGTATGGAGTTATGGAGCTCTGGAGCTATGGAGCTATGGAGCTATGGAGCTATGGAGCTATGGAGCTATGGAAGTCTGGAGCTATGGAAGTATGGAGCTATGGAGCTATGGAGGTATGGAGCTCTGGAGCTATGGAGCTATGGAGCCACCAGCCAGCACCCTCCGTGGCTCAACCACGCCGGCCCAGAGTTCCAGCCGCTCGGCTTCACTCTCTCACAAGCCCCGCCTGGAGCTCCCCAGCCCGCCCCTGGTACCTCAACTACCGAGGCCAGCCGCTCGACCAGGCCGGCCGAGAGTTCCAGCCGCTCGGCTTCACTCTCTCACAAGACCCGCCTGGAGCTCCCTGCCCCACCCCTGGTACCTCAACTACCGAGGCCAGCCGCTCGACCACGCCGGCGCAGAGTTCCAGCCGCTCGGATAAGCTCTGTCACTCACCCGCCGCGCAGCCACCGGTAACGGGGAAATGTCGCCGCCTTGTGGACACGCCGTTGTAAATGAATGGGCTTTCGCACTTAGTGCAATTTTCGCCAACTCTCTGACTGGAGCTATGGAAGTATGGAGCTATAGAGCTATGGAGCTCTGGAGGTATGGAGCTATGGAGCCCTGGAGCCCTGGAGCTATGGAGCCCTGGAGCTATGGAGCTATGGAGCCCTGGAGCTATGGAGCCCTGGAGCTATGGAGCTATGGAGCTCTGGTGCTATGGAGCTATGGAGCTCTGGTGCTATGGAGCTATGGAGCTCTGGTGCTATGGAGCTATGGAGCTCTGGTGCTATGGAGCTATGGAGCTCTGGTGCTATGGAGCTATGGAGCTCTGGTGCTATGGAGCTATGGAGCTCTGGTGCTATGGAGCTATGGAGCTCTGGTGCTATGGAGCTATGGAGCTCTGGTGCTATGGAGCTATGGAGCTCTGGTGCTATGGAGCTATGGAGCTCTGGTGCTATGGAGCTATGGAGCTCTGGTGCTATGGAGCTATGGAGCTCTGGTGCTATGGAGCTATGGAGCTCTGGTGCTATGGAGCTATGGAGCTCTGGTGCTATGGAGCTATGGAGCTCTGGTGCTATGGAGCTCTGGAGCTCTGGAGGTATGGAGCTATGGAGGTATGGAGCCACCAGCCAGCACCCTCCGAGGCTGGATCAATGGAAGTGTTTTAGGTACCAGGCAGCCAAAGGGCCGAGGCCTCACGCTCGACCACGCCGGCGCAGAGTTCCAGCCGCTCGGATAAGCTCTGTCACTCACCCGCCGCGCAGCCACCGGTAACGGGGAAATGTCGCCGCCTTGTGGACACGCCGTTGTAAATGAATGGGCTTTCGCACTTAGTGCAATTTTCGCCAACTCTCTGACTGGAGCTATGGAAGTATGGAGCTATGGAGCCACCAGCCACCCAGGCTGGAGCTATGGAGCCATGGAGCTCTGGTGCTATGGAGCTCTGGAGGTATGGAGCTATGGAGCTATGGAGCTATGGAGCTATGGAGCCCTGGAGCTCTGGAGGTATGGAGCTATGGTGCTATGGAGCTCTGAAGCCATGGAGCTCTGGTGCTATGGAGCTCTGGAGCTCTGGAGGTATGGAGCTCTGGAGGTATGGAGCTATGGAGCCCTGGAGCCCTGGAGCTATGGAGCCCTGGAGCTATGGAGCCCTGGAGCTATGGAGCTATGGAGCTCTGGTGCTATGGAGCTATGGAGCTCTGGTGCTATGGAGCTATGGAGCTCTGGTGCTATGGAGCTCTGGAGCTCTGGTGCTATGGAGCTATGGAGCTCTGGTGCTATGGAGCTATGGAGCTCTGGTGCTATGGAGCTATGGAGCTCTGGTGCTATGGAGCTATGGAGCTATGGAGCCACCAGCCAGCACCCTCCGTGGCTGGATCAATGGAAGTGTTTTAGGTACCAGGCAGCCAAAGGGCCGGGGCCTCACGCTCGACCACGCCGGCGCAGAGTTCCAGCCGCTCGGATAAGCTCTGTCACTCAACCGCCGCGCAGCCACCGGTAACGGGGAAATGTCGCCGCCTGGCGGACACGCCGTTGTAAATGAATGGGCTTTCGCACTTAGTGCAATTTTCGCCAACTCTCTGACTGGAGCTATGGAAGTATGGAGCTATGGAGCCACCAGCCACCCAGGCTGGAGCTATGGAGCTCTGGAGGTATGGAGCTCTGGTGCTATGGAGCTATGGAGCTCTGGTGCTATGGAGCTATGGAGCTCTGGTGCTATGGAGCTATGGAGCTCTGGTGCTATGGAGCTATGGAGCTCTGGTGCTATGGAGCTATGGAGCTCTGGTGCTATGGAGCTATGGAGCTCTGGTGCTATGGAGCTCTGGTGCTATGGAGCTCTGGTGCTATGGAGCTATGGAGCTCTGGTGCTATGGAGCTCTGGAGCTATGGAGCCCTGGTGCTATGGAGCTCTGGTGCTATGGAGCTATGGAGCTCTGGTGCTATGGAGCTATGGAGCTCTGGTGCTATGGAGCTATGGAGCTCTGGTGCTATGGAGCTATGGAGCTCTGGTGCTATGGAGCTCTGGAGCTCTGGAGGTATGGAGCCACCAGCCAGCACCCTCCGTGGCTGGATCAATGGAAGTGTTTTAGGTACCAGGCAGCCAAAGGGCCGAGGCCTCACGCTCGACCACGCCGGCGCAGAGTTCCAGCCGCTCGGATAAGCTCTGTCACTCACCCGCCGCGCAGCCACCGGTAACGGGGAAATGTCGCCGCCTTGTGGACACGCCGTTGTAAATGAATGGGCTTTCGCACTTAGTGCAATTTTCGCCAACTCTCTGACTTAGAGCTATGGAAGTATGGAGCTATGGAGCCACCAGCCACCCAGGCTGGAGCTCTGGAGCTCTGGAGGTATGGAGCTCTGGTGCTATGGAAGTATGGAGCTCTGGTGCTATGGAAGTATGGAGCTATGGAGGTATGGAAGTATGGAGCTATGGAAGTATGGAGCTATGGAGCTCTGGAAGTATGGAGCTATGGAGCTCTGGAGGTATGGAGCCCTGGAGCTATGGAGCCCTGGAGCTATGGAAGTATGGAGCTCTGGTGCTATGGAGCTATGGAGCTCTGGTGCTATGGAGCTATGGAGCTATGGAGCTCTGGAGCTATGGAGCTCTGGAGGTATGGAGCTATGGAGCTATGGAGCTCTGGAGGTATGGAGCTATGGAGCTATGGAAGTATGGAGCTCTGGTGCTATGGAGCTATGGAGCTCTGGTGCTATGGAGCTATGGAGCTCTGGTGCTATGGAGCTATGGAGCTATGGAGCTCTGGAAGTATGGAGCTCTGGTGCTATGGAGCTATGGAGCTCTGGTGCTATGGAGCTATGGAGCTCTGGTGCTATGGAGCTCTGGTGCTATGGAGCTCTGGTGCTATGGAGCTATGGAGCTCTGGTGCTATGGAGCTCTGGAGGTATGGAGCTCTGGAGGTATGGAGCTCTGGAGGTATGGAGCTATGGAGCCCTGGAGCTCTGGAGGTATGGAGCTATGGTGCTATGGAGCTCTGAAGCCATGGAGCTCTGGTGCTATGGAGCTATGGAGCTCTGGTGCTATGGAGCTATGGAGCTATGGAGCTCTGGAAGTATGGAGCTCTGGTGCTATGGAGCTATGGAGCTCTGGTGCTATGGAGCTATGGAGCTCTGGTGCTATGGAGCTATGGAGCTCTGGTGCTATGGAGCTCTGGTGCTATGGAGCTCTGGTGCTATGGAGCTATGGAGCTCTGGTGCTATGGAGCTATGGAGCTCTGGAGGTATGGAGCTCTGGAGGTATGGAGCTCTGGAGGTATGGAGCTATGGAGCCCTGGAGCTCTGGAGGTATGGAGCTATGGTGCTATGGAGCTCTGAAGCCATGGAGCTCTGGTGCTATGGAGCTCTGGAGCTCTGGAGGTATGGAGCTCTGGAGGTATGGAGCTATGGAGCCCTGGAGCTCTGGAGGTATGGAGCTATGGTGCTATGGAGCTCTGAAGCCATGGAGCTCTGGTGCTATGGAGCTCTGGAGCTCTGGAGGTATGGAGCTCTGGAGGTATGGAGCTCTGGAGGTATGGAGCTATGGAGCCCTGGAGCTCTGGAGGTATGGAGCTATGGTGCTATGGAGCTCTGAAGCCATGGAGCTCTGGTGCTATGGAGCTCTGGAGGTATGGAGCTCTGGAGGTATGGAGCTCTGGAGGTATGGAGCTATGGAGCCCTGGAGCTCTGGAGGTATGGAGCTATGGTGCTATGGAGCTCTGAAGCCATGGAGCTCTGGTGCTATGGAGCTCTGGAGGTATGGAGCTCTGGAGGTATGGAGCTCTGGAGGTATGGAGCTATGGAGCCCTGGAGCTCTGGAGGTATGGAGCTATGGTGCTATGGAGCTCTGAAGCCATGGAGCTCTGGTGCTATGGAGCTATGGAGCTCTGGTGCTATGGAGCTATGGAGGTATGGAGCCACCAGCCAGCACCCTCCGTGGCTGGATCAATGGAAGTGTTTTAGGTACCAGGCAGCCAAAGGGCCGAGGCCTCACGCTTGACCACGCCGGCGCAGAGTTCCAGCCGCTCGGATAAGCTCTGTCACTCACCCGCCGCGCAGCCACCGGTAACGGGGAAATGTCGCCGCCTTGTGGACACGCCGTTGTAAATGAATGGGCTTTCGCACTTAGTGCAATTTTCGCCAACTCTCTGACTTAGAGCTATGGAAGTATGGAGCTATGGAGCCACCAGCCACCCAGGCTGGAGCTCTGGAGCTCTGGAGGTATGGAGCTCTGGTGCTATGGAAGTATGGAGCTCTGGTGCTATGGAAGTATGGAGCTATGGAGGTATGGAAGTATGGAGCTATGGAAGTATGGAGCTATGGAGCTCTGGAAGTATGGAGCTATGGAGCTCTGGAGGTATGGAGCCCTGGAGCTATGGAGCCCTGGAGCTATGGAAGTATGGAGCTCTGGTGCTATGGAGCTATGGAGCTCTGGTGCTATGGAGCTATGGAGCTATGGAGCTCTGGAGCTATGGAGCTCTGGAGGTATGGAGCTATGGAGCTATGGAGCTCTGGAGGTATGGAGCTATGGAGCTATGGAAGTATGGAGCTCTGGTGCTATGGAGCTATGGAGCTCTGGTGCTATGGAGCTATGGAGCTCTGGTGCTATGGAGCTATGGAGCTATGGAGCTCTGGAAGTATGGAGCTCTGGTGCTATGGAGCTATGGAGCTCTGGTGCTATGGAGCTATGGAGCTCTGGTGCTATGGAGCTCTGGTGCTATGGAGCTCTGGTGCTATGGAGCTATGGAGCTCTGGTGCTATGGAGCTATGGAGCTCTGGAGGTATGGAGCTCTGGAGGTATGGAGCTCTGGAGGTATGGAGCTATGGAGCCCTGGAGCTCTGGAGGTATGGAGCTATGGTGCTATGGAGCTCTGAAGCCATGGAGCTCTGGTGCTATGGAGCTCTGGAGCTCTGGAGGTATGGAGCTCTGGAGGTATGGAGCTATGGAGCCCTGGAGCTCTGGAGGTATGGAGCTATGGAGCTCTGAAGCCATGGAGCTCTTGTGCTATGGAGCTCTGGAGCTCTGGAGGTATGGAGCTCTGGAGGTATGGAGCTATGGAGCCCTGGAGCTCTGGAGGTATGGAGCTATGGTGCTATGGAGCTCTGAAGCCATGGAGCTCTGGTGCTATGGAGCTCTGGAGGTATGGAGCTCTGGAGGTATGGAGCTCTGGAGGTATGGAGCTATGGAGCCCTGGAGCTCTGGAGGTATGGAGCTATGGTGCTATGGAGCTCTGAAGCCATGGAGCTCTGGTGCTATGGAGCTCTGGAGGTATGGAGCTCTGGAGGTATGGAGCTCTGGAGGTATGGAGCTATGGAGCCCTGGAGCTCTGGAGGTATGGAGCTATGGTGCTATGGAGCTCTGAAGCCATGGAGCTCTGGTGCTATGGAGCTATGGAGCTCTGGTGCTATGGAGCTATGGAGGTATGGAGCCACCAGCCAGCACCCTCCGTGGCTGGATCAATGGAAGTGTTTTAGGTACCAGGCAGCCAAAGGGCCGAGGCCTCACGCTCGACCACGCCGGCGCAGAGTTCCAGCCGCTCGGATAAGCTCTGTCACTCACCCGCCGCGCAGCCACCGGTAACGGGGAAATGTCGCCGCCTGGCGGACACGCCGTTGTAAATGAATGGGCTTTCGCACTTAGTGCAATTTTCGCCAACTCTCTGACTTAGAGCTATGGAAGTATGGAGCTATGGAGCCACCAGCCACCCAGGCTGGAGCTATGGAGCTCTGGAGGTATGGAGCTCAGGTGCTATGGAAGTATGGAGCTATGGAGCTATGGAAGTATGGAGCTATGGAGCTATGGAGCTCTGGAAGTATGGAGCTATGGAGCTCTGGAGGTATGGAGCTATGGAGCCCTGGAGCCCTGGAGCTATGGAGCTCTGGTGCTATGGAGGTATGGAGCTCTGGAGGTATGGAGCTCTGGAGGTATGGAGCTATGGAGCTATGGAGCCCTGGAGCTATGGAGCTATGGAGCCCTGGAGCTATGGAGCTATGGAGCTCTGGTGCTATGGAGCTATGGAGCTCTGGTGCTATGGAGCTATGGAGCTCTGGTGCTATGGAGCTATGGAGCTATGGAGCTCTGGAAGTATGGAGCTATGGAGCTCTGGAGGTATGGAGCTATGGAGCCCTGGAGCTATGGAGCCCTGGAGCTATGGAAGTATGGAGCTCTGGTGCTATGGAGCTATGGAGCTCTGGTGCTATGGAGCTATGGAGCTCTGGAGCTATGGAGCTCTGGAGGTATGGAGCTCTGGAGGTATGGAGCTTTGGAGCCCTGGAGCTCTGGAGGTATGGAGCTATGGTGCTATGGAGCTCTGAAGCCATGGAGCTCTGGTGCTATGGAGCTCTGGAGCTCTGGAGGTATGGAGCTCTGGAGGTATGGAGCTATGGAGCCCTGGAGCTCTGGAGGTATGGAGCTATGGTGCTATGGAGCTCTGAAGCCATGGAGCTCTGGTGCTATGGAGCTCTGGAGCTCTGGAGGTATGGAGCTCTGGAGGTATGGAGCTATGGAGCCCTGGAGCTCTGGAGGTATGGAGCTATGGTGCTATGGAGCTCTGAAGCCATGGAGCTCTGGTGCTATGGAGCTCTGGAGCTCTGGAGGTATGGAGCTCTGGAGGTATGGAGCTCTGGAGGTATGGAGCTATGGAGCTCTGGAGGTATGGAGCTATGGTGCTATGGAGCTCTGAAGCCATGGAGCTCTGGTGCTATGGAGCTCTGGAGGTATGGAGCTCTGGAGGTATGGAGCTCTGGAGGTATGGAGCTATGGAGCCCTGGAGCTCTGGAGGTATGGAGCTATGGTGCTATGGAGCTCTGAAGCCATGGAGCTCTGGTGCTATGGAGCTCTGGAGGTATGGAGCTCTGGAGGTATGGAGCTCTGGAGGTATGGAGCTATGGAGCCCTGGAGCTCTGGAGGTATGGAGCTATGGTGCTATGGAGCTCTGAAGCCATGGAGCTCTGGTGCTATGGAGCTCTGGAGGTATGGAGCTCTGGAGGTATGGAGCTCTGGAGGTATGGAGCTATGGAGCCCTGGAGCTCTGGAGGTATGGAGCTATGGTGCTATGGAGCTCTGAAGCCATGGAGCTCTGGTGCTATGGAGCTATGGAGCTCTGGTGCTATGGAGCTATGGAGGTATGGAGCCACCAGCCAGCACCCTCCGTGGCTGGATCAATGGAAGTGTTTTAGGTACCAGGCAGCCAAAGGGCCGAGGCCTCACGCTCGACCACGCCGGCGCAGAGTTCCAGCCGCTCGGATAAGCTCTGTCACTCACCCGCCGCGCAGCCACCGGTAACGGGGAAATGTCGCCGCCTTGTGGACACGCCGTTGTAAATGAATGGGCTTTCGCACTTAGTGCAATTTTCGCCAACTCTCTGACTTAGAGCTATGGAAGTATGGAGCTATGGAGCCACCAGCCACCCAGGCTGGAGCTCTGGAGCTCTGGAGGTATGGAGCTCTGGTGCTATGGAAGTATGGAGCTCTGGTGCTATGGAAGTATGGAGCTATGGAGGTATGGAAGTATGGAGCTATGGAAGTATGGAGCTATGGAGCTCTGGAAGTATGGAGCTATGGAGCTCTGGAGGTATGGAGCCCTGGAGCTATGGAGCCCTGGAGCTATGGAAGTATGGAGCTCTGGTGCTATGGAGCTATGGAGCTCTGGTGCTATGGAGCTATGGAGCTATGGAGCTCTGGAGCTATGGAGCTCTGGAGGTATGGAGCTATGGAGCTATGGAGCTCTGGAGGTATGGAGCTATGGAGCTATGGAAGTATGGAGCTCTGGTGCTATGGAGCTATGGAGCTCTGGTGCTATGGAGCTATGGAGCTCTGGTGCTATGGAGCTATGGAGCTATGGAGCTCTGGAAGTTTGGAGCTCTGGTGCTATGGAGCTATGGAGCTCTGGTGCTATGGAGCTATGGAGCTCTGGTGCTATGGAGCTCTGGTGCTATGGAGCTCTGGTGCTATGGAGCTCTGGTGCTATGGAGCTCTGGAGGTATGGAGCTCTGGAGGTATGGAGCTCTGGAGGTATGGAGCTATGGAGCCCTGGAGCTCTGGAGGTATGGAGCTATGGTGCTATGGAGCTCTGAAGCCATGGAGCTCTGGTGCTATGGAGCTATGGAGCTCTGGTGCTATGGAGCTATGGAGCTATGGAGCTCTGGAAGTATGGAGCTCTGGTGCTATGGAGCTATGGAGCTCTGGTGCTATGGAGCTATGGAGCTCTGGTCCTATGGAGCTATGGAGCTCTGGTGCTATGGAGCTCTGGTGCTATGGAGCTCTGGTGCTATGGAGCTATGGAGCTCTGGTGCTATGGAGCTATGGAGCTCTGGAGGTATGGAGCTCTGGAGGTATGGAGCTCTGGAGGTATGGAGCTATGGAGCCCTGGAGCTCTGGAGGTATGGAGCTATGGTGCTATGGAGCTCTGAAGCCATGGAGCTCTGGTGCTATGGAGCTCTGGAGCTCTGGAGGTATGGAGCTCTGGAGGTATGGAGCTATGGAGCCCTGGAGCTCTGGAGGTATGGAGCTATGGTGCTATGGAGCTCTGAAGCCATGGAGCTCTGGTGCTATGGAGCTCTGGAACTCTGGAGGTATGGAGCTCTGGCGGTATGGAGCTCTGGAGGTATGGAGCTATGGAGCCCTGGAGCTCTGGAGGTATGGAGCTATGGTGCTATGGAGCTCTGAAGCCATGGAGCTCTGGTGCTATGGAGCTCTGGAGGTATGGAGCTCTGGAGGTATGGAGCTCTGGAGGTATGGAGCTATGGAGCCCTGGAGCTCTGGAGGTATGGAGCTATGGTGCTATGGAGCTCTGAAGCCATGGAGCTATGGTGCTATGGAGCTCTGGAGGTATGGAGCTCTGGAGGTATGGAGCTCTGGAGGTATGGAGCTATGGAGCCCTGGAGCTCTGGAGGTATGGAGCTATGGTGCTATGGAGCTCTGAAGCCATGGAGCTCTGGTGCTATGGAGCTATGGAGCTCTGGTGCTATGGAGCTATGGAGGTATGGAGCCACCAGCCAGCACCCTCCGTGGCTGGATCAATGGAAGTGTTTTAGGTACCAGGCAGCCAAAGGGCCGAGGCCTCACGCTCGACCACGCCGGCGCAGAGTTCCAGCCGCTCGGATAAGCTCTGTCACTCACCCGCCGCGCAGCCACCGGTAACGGGGAAATGTCGCCGCCTGGCGGACACGCCGTTGTAAATGAATGGGCTTTCGCACTTAGTGCAATTTTCGCCAACTCTCTGACTTAGAGCTATGGAAGTATGGAGCTATGGAGCCACCAGCCACCCAGGCTGGAGCTATGGAGCTCTGGAGGTATGGAGCTCTGGTGCTATGGAAGTATGGAGCTATGGAGCTATGGAAGTATGGAGCTATGGAGCTATGGAGCTCTGGAAGTATGGAGCTATGGAGCTCTGGAGGTATGGAGCTATGGAGCCCTGGAGCCCTGGAGCTATGGAGCTCTGGTGCTATGGAGGTATGGAGCTCTGGAGGTATGGAGCTCTGGAGGTATGGAGCTATGGAGCTATGGAGCCCTGGAGCTATGGAGCTATGGAGCCCTGGAGCTATGGAGCTATGGAGCCCTGGAGCTATGGAGCTATGGAGCTCTGGTGCTATGGAGCTATGGAGCTCTGGTGCTATGGAGCTATGGAGCTCTGGTGCTATGGAGCTATGGAGCTCTGGTGCTATGGAGCTATGGAGCTCTGGAAGTATGGAGCTATGGAGCTCTGGAGGTATGGAGCTATGGAGCCCTGGAGCTATGGAGCCCTGGAGCTATGGAAGTATGGAGCTCTGGTGCTATGGAGCTATGGAGCTCTGGTGCTATGGAGCTATGGAGCTCTGGAGCTATGGAGCTCTGGAGGTATGGAGCTATGGAGCTATGGAGCTCTGGAGGTATGGAGCTATGGAGCTATGGAAGTATGGAGCTCTGGTGCTATGGAGCTATGGAGCTCTGGTGCTATGGAGCTATGGAGCTCTGGTGCTATGGAGCTATGGAGCTATGGAGCTCTGGAAGTATGGAGCTCTGGTGCTATGGAGCTATGGAGCTCTGGTGCTATGGAGCTATGGAGCTCTGGTGCTATGGAGCTATGGAGCTCTGGTGCTATGGAGCTCTGGTGCTATGGAGCTCTGGTGCTATGGAGCTATGGAGCTCTGGTGCTATGGAGCTATGGAGCTCTGGAGGTATGGAGCTCTGGAGGTATGGAGCTCTGGAGGTATGGAGCTTTGGAGCCCTGGAGCTCTGGAGGTATGGAGCTATGGTGCTATGGAGCTCTGAAGCCATGGAGCTCTGGTGCTATGGAGCTCTGGAGCTCTGGAGGTATGGAGCTCTGGAGGTATGGAGCTATGGAGCCCTGGAGCTCTGGAGGTATGGAGCTATGGTGCTATGGAGCTCTGAAGCCATGGAGCTCTGGTGCTATGGAGCTCTGGTGCTATGGAGCTCTGGAGCTCTGGAGGTATGGAGCTATGGAGCCCTGGAGCTCTGGAGGTATGGAGCTATGGTGCTATGGAGCTCTGAAGCCATGGAGCTCTGGTGCTATGGAGCTCTGGAGCTCTGGAGGTATGGAGCTCTGGAGGTATGGAGCTCTGGAGGTATGGAGCTATGGAGCCCTGGAGCTCTGGAGGTATGGAGCTATGGTGCTATGGAGCTCTGAAGCCATGGAGCTCTGGTGCTATGGAGCTCTGGAGGTATGGAGCTCTGGAGGTATGGAGCTCTGGAGGTATGGAGCTATGGAGCCCTGGAGCTCTGGAGGTATGGAGCTATGGTGCTATGGAGCGCTGAAGCCATGGAGCTCTGGTGCTATGGAGCTCTGGAGGTATGGAGCTCTGGAGGTATGGAGCTCTGGAGGTATGGAGCTATGGAGCCCTGGAGCTCTGGAGGTATGGAGCTATGGTGCTATGGAGCTCTGAAGCCATGGAGCTCTGGTGCTATGGAGCTCTGGAGGTATGGAGCTCTGGAGGTATGGAGCTCTGGAGGTATGGAGCTATGGAGCCCTGGAGCTCTGGAGGTATGGAGCTATGGTGCTATGGAGCTCTGAAGCCATGGAGCTCTGGTGCTATGGAGCTATGGAGCTCTGGTGCTATGGAGCTATGGAGGTATGGAGCCACCAGCCAGCACCCTCCGTGGCTGGATCAATGGAAGTGTTTTAGGTACCAGGCAGCCAAAGGGCCGAGGCCTCACGCTCGACCACGCCGGCGCAGAGTTCCAGCCGCTCGGATAAGCTCTGTCACTCACCCGCCGCGCAGCCACCGGTAACGGGGAAATGTCGCCGCCTTGTGGACACGCCGTTGTAAATGAATGGGCTTTCGCACTTAGTGCAATTTTCGCCAACTCTCTGACTTAGAGCTATGGAAGTATGGAGCTATGGAGCCACCAGCCACCCAGGCTGGAGCTCTGGAGCTCTGGAGGTATGGAGCTCTGGTGCTATGGAAGTATGGAGCTCTGGTGCTATGGAAGTATGGAGCTATGGAGGTATGGAAGTATGGAGCTATGGAAGTATGGAGCTATGGAGCTCTGGAAGTATGGAGCTATGGAGCTCTGGAGGTATGGAGCCCTGGAGCTATGGAGCCCTGGAGCTATGGAAGTATGGAGCTCTGGTGCTATGGAGCTATGGAGCTCTGGTGCTATGGAGCTATGGAGCTATGGAGCTCTGGAGCTATGGAGCTCTGGAGGTATGGAGCTATGGAGCTATGGAGCTCTGGAGGTATGGAGCTATGGAGCTATGGAAGTATGGAGCTCTGGTGCTATGGAGCTATGGAGCTCTGGTGCTATGGAGCTATGGAGCTCTGGTGCTATGGAGCTATGGAGCTATGGAGCTCTGGAAGTATGGAGCTCTGGTGCTATGGAGCTATGGAGCTCTGGTGCTATGGAGCTATGGAGCTCTGGTGCTATGGAGCTCTGGTGCTATGGAGCTCTGGTGCTATGGAGCTATGGAGCTCTGGTGCTATGGAGCTCTGGAGGTATGGAGCTCTGGAGGTATGGAGCTCTGGAGGTATGGAGCTATGGAGCCCTGGAGCTCTGGAGGTATGGAGCTATGGTGCTATGGAGCTCTGAAGCCATGGAGCTCTGGTGCTATGGAGCTATGGAGCTCTGGTGCTATGGAGCTATGGAGCTATGGAGCTCTGGAAGTATGGAGCTCTGGTGCTATGGAGCTATGGAGCTCTGGTGCTATGGAGCTATGGAGCTCTGGTGCTATGGAGCTATGGAGCTCTGGTGCTATGGAGCTCTGGTGCTATGGAGCTCTGGTGCTATGGAGCTATGGAGCTCTGGTGCTATGGAGCTATGGAGCTCTGGAGGTATGGAGCTCTGGAGGTATGGAGCTCTGGAGGTATGGAGCTATGGAGCCCTGGAGCTCTGGAGGTATGGAGCTATGGTGCTATGGAGCTCTGAAGCCATGGAGCTCTGGTGCTATGGAGCTCTGGAGCTCTGGAGGTATGGAGCTCTGGAGGTATGGAGCTATGGAGCCCTGGAGCTCTGGAGGTATGGAGCTATGGTGCTATGGAGCTCTGAAGCCATGGAGCTCTGGTGCTATGGAGCTCTGGAGCTCTGGAGGTATGGAGCTCTGGAGGTATGGAGCTATGGAGCCCTGGAGCTCTGGAGGTATGGAGCTATGGTGCTATGGAGCTCTGAAGCCATGGAGCTCTGGTGCTATGGAGCTCTGGAGGTATGGAGCTCTGGAGGTATGGAGCTCTGGAGGTATGGAGCTATGGAGCCCTGGAGCTCTGGAGGTATGGAGCTATGGTGCTATGGAGCTCTGAAGCCATGGAGCTCTGGTGCTATGGAGCTCTGGAGGTATGGAGCTCTGGAGGTATGGAGCTCTGGAGGTATGGAGCTATGGAGCCCTGGAGCTCTGGAGGTATGGAGCTATGGTGCTATGGAGCTCTGAAGCCATGGAGCTCTGGTGCTATGGAGCTATGGAGCTCTGGTGCTATGGAGCTATGGAGGTATGGAGCCACCAGCCAGCACCCTCCGTGGCTGGATCAATGGAAGTGTTTTAGGTACCAGGCAGCCAAAGGGCCGAGGCCTCACGCTCGACCACGCCGGCGCAGAGTTCCAGCCGCTCGGATAAGCTCTGTCACTCACCCGCCGCGCAGCCACCGGTAACGGGGAAATGTCGCCGCCTGGCGGACACGCCGTTGTAAATGAATGGGCTTTCGCACTTAGTGCAATTTTCGCCAACTCTCTGACTTAGAGCTATGGAAGTATGGAGCTATGGAGCCACCAGCCACCCAGGCTGGAGCTATGGAGCTCTGGAGGTATGGAGCTCAGGTGCTATGGAAGTATGGAGCTATGGAGCTATGGAAGTATGGAGCTATGGAGCTATGGAGCTCTGGAAGTATGGAGCTATGGAGCTCTGGAGGTATGGAGCTATGGAGCCCTGGAGCCCTGGAGCTATGGAGCTCTGGTGCTATGGAGGTATGGAGCTCTGGAGGTATGGAGCTCTGGAGGTATGGAGCTATGGAGCTATGGAGCCCTGGAGCTATGAAGCTATGGAGCCCTGGAGCTATGGAGCTATGGAGCCCTGGAGCTATGGAGCTATGGAGCTCTGGTGCTATGGAGCTATGGAGCTCTGGTGCTATGGAGCTATGGAGCTCTGGTGCTATGGAGCTATGGAGCTCTGGTGCTATGGAGCTATGGAGCTCTGGAAGTATGGAGCTATGGAGCTCTGGAGGTATGGAGCTATGGAGCCCTGGAGCTATGGAGCCCTGGAGCTATGGAAGTATGGAGCTCTGGTGCTATGGAGCTATGGAGCTCTGGTGCTATGGAGCTATGGAGCTCTGGAGCTATGGAGCTCTGGAGGTATGGAGCTATGGAGCTATGGAGCTCTGGAGGTATGGAGCTATGGAGCTATGGAAGTATGGAGCTCTGGTGCTATGGAGCTATGGAGCTCTGGTGCTATGGAGCTATGGAGCTCTGGTGCTATGGAGCTATGGAGCTCTGGAAGTATGGAGCTCTGGTGCTATGGAGCTATGGAGCTCTGGTGCTATGGAGCTATGGAGCTCTGGTGCTATGGAGCTATGGAGCTCTGGTGCTATGGAGCTCTGGTGCTATGGAGCTCTGGTGCTATGGAGCTATGGAGCTCTGGTGCTATGGAGCTATGGAGCTCTGGAGGTATGGAGCTCTGGAGGTATGGAGCTCTGGAGGTATGGAGCTTTGGAGCCCTGGAGCTCTGGAGGTATGGAGCTATGGTGCTATGGAGCTCTGAAGCCATGGAGCTCTGGTGCTATGGAGCTCTGGAGCTCTGGAGGTATGGAGCTCTGGAGGTATGGAGCTATGGAGCCCTGGAGCTCTGGAGGTATGGAGCTATGGTGCTATGGAGCTCTGAAGCCATGGAGCTCTGGTGCTATGGAGCTCTGGAGCTCTGGAGGTATGGAGCTCTGGAGGTATGGAGCTATGGAGCCCTGGAGCTCTGGAGGTATGGAGCTATGGTGCTATGGAGCTCTGAAGCCATGGAGCTCTGGTGCTATGGAGCTCTGGAGCTCTGGAGGTATGGAGCTCTGGAGGTATGGAGCTCTGGAGGTATGGAGCTATGGAGCCCTGGAGCTCTGGAGGTATGGAGCTATGGTGCTATGGAGCTCTGAAGCCATGGAGCTCTGGTGCTATGGAGCTCTGGAGGTATGGAGCTCTGGAGGTATGGAGCTCTGGAGGTATGGAGCTATGGAGCCCTGGAGCTCTGGAGGTATGGAGCTATGGTGCTATGGAGCTCTGAAGCCATGGAGCTCTGGTGCTATGGAGCTCTGGAGGTATGGAGCTCTGGAGGTATGGAGCTCTGGAGGTATGGAGCTATGGAGCCCTGGAGCTCTGGAGGTATGGAGCTATGGTGCTATGGAGCTCTGAAGCCATGGAGCTCTGGTGCTATGGAGCTATGGAGCTCTGGTGCTATGGAGCTATGGAGGTATGGAGCCACCAGCCAGCACCCTCCGTGGCTGGATCAATGGAAGTGTTTTAGGTACCAGGCAGCCAAAGGGCCGAGGCCTCACGCTCGACCACGCCGGCGCAGAGTTCCAGCCGCTCGGATAAGCTCTGTCACTCACCCGCCGCGCAGCCACCGGTAACGGGGAAATGTCGCCGCCTGGCGGACACGCCGTTGTAAATGAATGGGCTTTCGCACTTAGTGCAATTTTCGCCAACTCTCTGACTTAGAGCTATGGAAGTATGGAGCTATGGAGCCACCAGCCACCCAGGCTGGAGCTATGGAGCTCTGGAGGTATGGAGCTCAGGTGCTATGGAAGTATGGAGCTATGGAGCTATGGAAGTATGGAGCTATGGAGCTATGGAGCTCTGGAAGTATGGAGCTATGGAGCTCTGGAGGTATGGAGCTATGGAGCCCTGGAGCCCTGGAGCTATGGAGCTCTGGTGCTATGGAGGTATGGAGCTCTGGAGGTATGGAGCTCTGGAGGTATGGAGCTATGGAGCTATGGAGCCCTGGAGCTATGGAGCTATTGAGCCCTGGAGCTATGGAGCTATGGAGCCCTGGAGCTATGGAGCTATGGAGCTCTGGTGCTATGGAGCTATGGAGCTCTGGTGCTATGGAGCTATGGAGCTCTGGTGCTATGGAGCTATGGAGCTCTGGAAGTATGGAGCTATGGAGCTCTGGAGGTATGGAGCTATGGAGCCCTGGAGCTATGGAGCCCTGGAGCTATGGAAGTATGGAGCTCTGGTGCTATGGAGCTATGGAGCTCTGGTGCTATGGAGCTATGGAGCTCTGGAGCTATGGAGCTCTGGAGGTATGGAGCTATGGAGCTATGGAGCTATGGAGCTCTGGAGGTATGGAGCTATGGAGCTATGGAAGTATGGAGCTCTGGTGCTATGGAGCTATGGAGCTCTGGTGCTATGGAGCTATGGAGCTCTGGTGCTATGGAGCTATGGAGCTCTAGAAGTATGGAGCTCTGGTGCTATGGAGCTATGGAGCTCTGGTGCTATGGAGCTATGGAGCTCTGGTGCTATGGAGCTATGGAGCTCTGGTGCTATGGAGCTCTGGTGCTATGGAGCTCTGGTGCTATGGAGCTATGGAGCTCTGGTGCTATGGAGCTATGGAGCTCTGGAGGTATGGAGCTCTGGAGGTATGGAGCTCTGGAGGTATGGAGCTTTGGAGCCCTGGAGCTCTGGAGGTATGGAGCTATGGTGCTATGGAGCTCTGAAGCCATGGAGCTCTGGTGCTATGGAGCTCTGGAGCTCTGGAGGTATGGAGCTCTGGAGGTATGGAGCTATGGAGCCCTGGAGCTCTGGAGGTATGGAGCTAGGTTGCTATGGAGCTCTGAAGCCATGGAGCTCTGGTGCTATGGAGCTCTGGAGCTCTGGAGGTATGGAGCTCTGGAGGTATGGAGCTATGGAGCCCTGGAGCTCTGGAGGTATGGAGCTATGGTGCTATGGAGCTCTGAAGCCATGGAGCTCTGGTGCTATGGAGCTCTGGAGCTCTGGAGGTATGGAGCTCTGGAGGTATGGAGCTCTGGAGGTATGGAGCTATGGAGCCCTGGAGCTCTGGAGGTATGGAGCTATGGTGCTATGGAGCTCTGAAGCCATGGAGCTCTGGTGCTATGGAGCTCTGGAGGTATGGAGCTCTGGAGGTATGGAGCTCTGGAGGTATGGAGCTATGGAGCCCTGGAGCTCTGGAGGTATGGAGCTATGGTGCTATGGAGCTCTGAAGCCATGGAGCTCTGGTGCTATGGAGCTCTGGAGGTATGGAGCTCTGGAGGTATGGAGCTCTGGAGGTATGGAGCTATGGAGCCCTGGAGCTCTGGAGGTATGGAGCTATGGTGCTATGGAGCTCTGAAGCCATGGAGCTCTGGTGCTATGGAGCTCTGGAGGTATGGAGCTCTGGAGGTATGGAGCTCTGGAGGTATGGAGCTATGGAGCCCTGGAGCTCTGGAGGTATGGAGCTATGGTGCTATGGAGCTCTGAAGCCATGGAGCTCTGGTGCTATGGAGCTATGGAGCTCTGGTGCTATGGAGCTATGGAGGTATGGAGCCACCAGCCAGCACCCTCCGTGGCTGGATCAATGGAAGTGTTTTAGGTACCAGGCAGCCAAAGGGCCGAGGCCTCACGCTCGACCACGCCGGCGCAGAGTTCCAGCCGCTCGGATAAGCTCTGTCACTCACCCGCCGCGCAGCCACCGGTAACGGGGAAATGTCGCCGCCTTGTGGACACGCCGTTGTAAATGAATGGGCTTTCGCACTTAGTGCAATTTTCGCCAACTCTCTGACTTAGAGCTATGGAAGTATGGAGCTATGGAGCCACCAGCCACCCAGGCTGGAGCTCTGGAGCTCTGGAGGTATGGAGCTCTGGTGCTATGGAAGTATGGAGCTCTGGTGCTATGGAAGTATGGAGCTATGGAGGTATGGAAGTATGGAGCTATGGAAGTATGGAGCTATGGAGCTCTGGAAGTATGGAGCTATGGAGCTCTGGAGGTATGGAGCCCTGGAGCTATGGAGCCCTGGAGCTATGGAAGTATGGAGCTCTGGTGCTATGGAGCTATGGAGCTCTGGTGCTATGGAGCTATGGAGCTATGGAGCTCTGGAGCTATGGAGCTCTGGAGGTATGGAGCTATGGAGCTATGGAGCTCTGGAGGTATGGAGCTATGGAGCTATGGAAGTATGGAGCTCTGGTGCTATGGAGCTATGGAGCTCTGGTGCTATGGAGCTATGGAGCTCTGGTGCTATGGAGCTATGGAGCTATGGAGCTCTGGAAGTATGGAGCTCTGGTGCTATGGAGCTATGGAGCTCTGGTGCTATGGAGCTATGGAGCTCTGGTGCTATGGAGCTCTGGTGCTATGGAGCTCTGGTGCTATGGAGCTATGGAGCTCTGGTGCTATGGAGCTATGGAGCTCTGGAGGTATGGAGCTCTGGAGGTATGGAGCTCTGGAGGTATGGAGCTATGGAGCCCTGGAGCTCTGGAGGTATGGAGCTATGGTGCTATGGAGCTCTGAAGCCATGGAGCTCTGGTGCTATGGAGCTCTGGAGCTCTGGAGGTATGGAGCTCTGGAGGTATGGAGCTATGGAGCCCTGGAGCTCTGGAGGTATGGAGCTATGGAGCTCTGAAGCCATGGAGCTCTGGTGCTATGGAGCTCTGGAGCTCTGGAGGTATGGAGCTCTGGAGGTATGGAGCTATGGAGCCCTGGAGCTCTGGAGGTATGGAGCTATGGTGCTATGGAGCTCTGAAGCCATGGAGCTCTGGTGCTATGGAGCTCTGGAGGTATGGAGCTCTGGAGGTATGGAGCTCTGGAGGTATGGAGCTATGGAGCCCTGGAGCTCTGGAGGTATGGAGCTATGGTGCTATGGAGCTCTGAAGCCATGGAGCTCTGGTGCTATGGAGCTCTGGAGGTATGGAGCTCTGGAGGTATGGAGCTCTGGAGGTATGGAGCTATGGAGCCCTGGAGCTCTGGAGGTATGGAGCTATGGTGCTATGGAGCTCTGAAGCCATGGAGCTCTGGTGCTATGGAGCTATGGAGCTCTGGTGCTATGGAGCTATGGAGGTATGGAGCCACCAGCCAGCACCCTCCGTGGCTGGATCAATGGAAGTGTTTTAGGTACCAGGCAGCCAAAGGGCCGAGGCCTCACGCTCGACCACGCCGGCGCAGAGTTCCAGCCGCTCGGATAAGCTCTGTCACTCACCCGCCGCGCAGCCACCGGTAACGGGGAAATGTCGCCGCCTGGCGGACACGCCGTTGTAAATGAATGGGCTTTCGCACTTAGTGCAATTTTCGCCAACTCTCTGACTTAGAGCTATGGAAGTATGGAGCTATGGAGCCACCAGCCACCCAGGCTGGAGCTATGGAGCTCTGGAGGTATGGAGCTCAGGTGCTATGGAAGTATGGAGCTATGGAGCTATGGAAGTATGGAGCTATGGAGCTATGGAGCTCTGGAAGTATGGAGCTATGGAGCTCTGGAGGTATGGAGCTATGGAGCCCTGGAGCCCTGGAGCCCTGGAGCTATGGAGCTCTGGTGCTATGGAGGTATGGAGCTCTGGAGGTATGGAGCTCTGGAGGTATGGAGCTATGGAGCTATGGAGCCCTGGAGCTATGGAGCTATGGAGCCCTGGAGCTATGGAGCTATGGAGCCCTGGAGCTATGGAGCTATGGAGCTCTGGTGCTATGGAGCTATGGAGCTATGGAGCTCTGGTGCTATGGAGCTATGGAGCTCTGGTGCTATGGAGCTATGGAGCTCTGGTGCTATGGAGCTATGGAGCTCTGGAAGTATGGAGCTATGGAGCTCTGGAGGTATGGAGCTATGGAGCCCTGGAGCTATGGAGCCCTGGAGCTATGGAAGTATGGAGCTCTGGTGCTATGGAGCTATGGAGCTCTGGTGCTATGGAGCTATGGAGCTCTGGAGCTATGGAGCTCTGGAGGTATGGAGCTATGGAGCTATGGAGCTCTGGAGGTATGGAGCTATGGAGCTATGGAAGTATGGAGCTCTGGTGCTATGGAGCTATGGAGCTCTGGTGCTATGGAGCTATGGAGCTCTGGTGCTATGGAGCTATGGAGCTATGGAGCTCTGGAAGTATGGAGCTCTGGTGCTATGGAGCTATGGAGCTCTGGTGCTATGGAGCTATGGAGCTCTGGTGCTATGGAGCTATGGAGCTCTGGTGCTATGGAGCTCTGGTGCTATGGAGCTCTGGTGCTATGGAGCTATGGAGCCCTGGTGCTATGGAGCTATGGAGCTCTGGAGGTATGGAGCTCTGGAGGTATGGAGCTCTGGAGGTATGGAGCTTTGGAGCCCTGGAGCTCTGGAGGTATGGAGCTATGGTGCTATGGAGCTCTGAAGCCATGGAGCTCTGGTGCTATGGAGCTCTGGAGCTCTGGAGGTATGGAGCTCTGGAGGTATGGAGCTATGGAGCCCTGGAGCTCTGGAGGTATGGAGCTATGGTGCTATGGAGCTCTGAAGCCATGGAGCTCTGGTGCTATGGAGCTCTGGAGCTCTGGAGGTATGGAGCTCTGGAGGTATGGAGCTATGGAGCCCTGGAGCTCTGGAGGTATGGAGCTATGGTGCTATGGAGCTCTGAAGCCATGGAGCTCTGGTGCTATGGAGCTCTGGAGCTCTGGAGGTATGGAGCTCTGGAGGTATGGAGCTCTGGAGGTATGGAGCTATGGAGCCCTGGAGCTCTGGAGGTATGGAGCTATGGTGCTATGGAGCTCTGAAGCCATGGAGCTCTGGTGCTATGGAGCTCTGGAGGTATGGAGCTCTGGAGGTATGGAGCTCTGGAGGTATGGAGCTATGGAGCCCTGGAGCTCTGGAGGTATGGAGCTATGGTGCTATGGAGCTCTGAAGCCATGGAGCTCTGGTGCTATGGAGCTATGGAGCTCTGGTGCTATGGAGCTATGGAGGTATGGAGCCACCAGCCAGCACCCTCCGTGGCTGGATCAATGGAAGTGTTTTAGGTACCAGGCAGCCAAAGGGCCGAGGCCTCACGCTCGACCACGCCGGCGCAGAGTTCCAGCCGCTCGGATAAGCTCTGTCACTCACCCGCCGCGCAGCCACCGGTAACGGGGAAATGTCGCCGCCTTGTGGACACGCCGTTGTAAATGAATGGGCTTTCGCACTTAGTGCAATTTTCGCCAACTCTCTGACTTAGAGCTATGGAAGTATGGAGCTATGGAGCCACCAGCCACCCAGGCTGGAGCTCTGGAGCTCTGGAGGTATGGAGCTCTGGTGCTATGGAAGTATGGAGCTCTGGTGCTATGGAAGTATGGAGCTATGGAGGTATGGAAGTATGGAGCTATGGAAGTATGGAGCTATGGAGCTCTGGAAGTATGGAGCTATGGAGCTCTGGAGGTATGGAGCCCTGGAGCTATGGAGCCCTGGAGCTATGGAAGTATGGAGCTCTGGTGCTATGGAGCTATGGAGCTCTGGTGCTATGGAGCTATGGAGCTATGGAGCTCTGGAGCTATGGAGCTCTGGAGGTATGGAGCTATGGAGCTATGGAGCTCTGGAGGTATGGAGCTATGGAGCTATGGAAGTATGGAGCTCTGGTGCTATGGAGCTATGGAGCTCTGGTGCTATGGAGCTATGGAGCTCTGGTGCTATGGAGCTATGGAGCTATGGAGCTCTGGAAGTATGGAGCTCTGGTGCTATGGAGCTATGGAGCTCTGGTGCTATGGAGCTATGGAGCTCTGGTGCTATGGAGCTCTGGTGCTATGGAGCTCTGGTGCTATGGAGCTATGGAGCTCTGGTGCTATGGAGCTCTGGAGGTATGGAGCTCTGGAGGTATGGAGCTCTGGAGGTATGGAGCTATGGAGCCCTGGAGCTCTGGAGGTATGGAGCTATGGTGCTATGGAGCTCTGAAGCCATGGAGCTCTGGTGCTATGGAGCTATGGAGCTCTGGTGCTATGGAGCTATGGAGCTATGGAGCTCTGGAAGTATGGAGCTCTGGTGCTATGGAGCTATGGAGCTCTGGTGCTATGGAGCTATGGAGCTCTGGTGCTATGGAGCTATGGAGCTCTGGTGCTATGGAGCTCTGGTGCTATGGAGCTCTGGTGCTATGGAGCTATGGAGCTCTGGTGCTATGGAGCTATGGAGCTCTGGAGGTATGGAGCTCTGGAGGTATGGAGCTCTGGAGGTATGGAGCTATGGAGCCCTGGAGCTCTGGAGGTATGGAGCTATGGTGCTATGGAGCTCTGAAGCCATGGAGCTCTGGTGCTATGGAGCTCTGGAGCTCTGGAGGTATGGAGCTCTGGAGGTATGGAGCTATGGAGCCCTGGAGCTCTGGAGGTATGGAGCTATGGAGCTCTGAAGCCATGGAGCTCTGGTGCTATGGAGCTCTGGAGCTCTGGAGGTATGGAGCTCTGGAGGTATGGAGCTATGGAGCCCTGGAGCTCTGGAGGTATGGAGCTATGGTGCTATGGAGCTCTGAAGCCATGGAGCTCTGGTGCTATGGAGCTCTGGAGGTATGGAGCTCTGGAGGTATGGAGCTCTGGAGGTATGGAGCTATGGAGCCCTGGAGCTCTGGAGGTATGGAGCTATGGTGCTATGGAGCTCTGAAGCCATGGAGCTCTGGTGCTATGGAGCTCTGGAGGTATGGAGCTCTGGAGGTATGGAGCTCTGGAGGTATGGAGCTATGGAGCCCTGGAGCTCTGGAGGTATGGAGCTATGGTGCTATGGAGCTCTGAAGCCATGGAGCTCTGGTGCTATGGAGCTATGGAGCTCTGGTGCTATGGAGCTATGGAGGTATGGAGCCACCAGCCAGCACCCTCCGTGGCTGGATCAATGGAAGTGTTTTAGGTACCAGGCAGCCAAAGGGCCGAGGCCTCACGCTCGACCACGCCGGCGCAGAGTTCCAGCCGCTCGGATAAGCTCTGTCACTCACCCGCCGCGCAGCCACCGGTAACGGGGAAATGTCGCCGCCTGGCGGACACGCCGTTGTAAATGAATGGGCTTTCGCACTTAGTGCAATTTTCGCCAACTCTCTGACTTAGAGCTATGGAAGTATGGAGCTATGGAGCCACCAGCCACCCAGGCTGGAGCTATGGAGCTCTGGAGGTATGGAGCTCAGGTGCTATGGAAGTATGGAGCTATGGAGCTATGGAAGTATGGAGCTATGGAGCTATGGAGCTCTGGAAGTATGGAGCTATGGAGCTCTGGAGGTATGGAGCTATGGAGCCCTGGAGCCCTGGAGCCCTGGAGCTATGGAGCTCTGGTGCTATGGAGGTATGGAGCTCTGGAGGTATGGAGCTCTGGAGGTATGGAGCTATGGAGCTATGGAGCCCTGGAGCTATGGAGCTATGGAGCCCTGGAGCTATGGAGCTATGGAGCCCTGGAGCTATGGAGCTATGGAGCTCTGGTGCTATGGAGCTATGGAGCTATGGAGCTCTGGTGCTATGGAGCTATGGAGCTCTGGTGCTATGGAGCTATGGAGCTCTGGTGCTATGGAGCTATGGAGCTCTGGAAGTATGGAGCTATGGAGCTCTGGAGGTATGGAGCTATGGAGCCCTGGAGCTATGGAGCCCTGGAGCTATGGAAGTATGGAGCTCTGGTGCTATGGAGCTATGGAGCTCTGGTGCTATGGAGCTATGGAGCTCTGGAGCTATGGAGCTCTGGAGGTATGGAGCTATGGAGCTATGGAGCTCTGGAGGTATGGAGCTATGGAGCTATGGAAGTATGGAGCTCTGGTGCTATGGAGCTATGGAGCTCTGGTGCTATGGAGCTATGGAGCTCTGGTGCTATGGAGCTATGGAGCTATGGAGCTCTGGAAGTATGGAGCTCTGGTGCTATGGAGCTATGGAGCTCTGGTGCTATGGAGCTATGGAGCTCTGGTGCTATGGAGCTATGGAGCTCTGGTGCTATGGAGCTCTGGTGCTATGGAGCTCTGGTGCTATGGAGCTATGGAGCCCTGGTGCTATGGAGCTATGGAGCTCTGGAGGTATGGAGCTCTGGAGGTATGGAGCTCTGGAGGTATGGAGCTTTGGAGCCCTGGAGCTCTGGAGGTATGGAGCTATGGTGCTATGGAGCTCTGAAGCCATGGAGCTCTGGTGCTATGGAGCTCTGGAGCTCTGGAGGTATGGAGCTCTGGAGGTATGGAGCTATGGAGCCCTGGAGCTCTGGAGGTATGGAGCTATGGTGCTATGGAGCTCTGAAGCCATGGAGCTCTGGTGCTATGGAGCTCTGGAGCTCTGGAGGTATGGAGCTCTGGAGGTATGGAGCTATGGAGCCCTGGAGCTCTGGAGGTATGGAGCTATGGTGCTATGGAGCTCTGAAGCCATGGAGCTCTGGTGCTATGGAGCTCTGGAGCTCTGGAGGTATGGAGCTCTGGAGGTATGGAGCTCTGGAGGTATGGAGCTATGGAGCCCTGGAGCTCTGGAGGTATGGAGCTATGGTGCTATGGAGCTCTGAAGCCATGGAGCTCTGGTGCTATGGAGCTCTGGAGGTATGGAGCTCTGGAGGTATGGAGCTCTGGAGGTATGGAGCTATGGAGCCCTGGAGCTCTGGAGGTATGGAGCTATGGTGCTATGGAGCTCTGAAGCCATGGAGCTCTGGTGCTATGGAGCTATGGAGCTCTGGTGCTATGGAGCTATGGAGGTATGGAGCCACCAGCCAGCACCCTCCGTGGCTGGATCAATGGAAGTGTTTTAGGTACCAGGCAGCCAAAGGGCCGAGGCCTCACGCTCGACCACGCCGGCGCAGAGTTCCAGCCGCTCGGATAAGCTCTGTCACTCACCCGCCGCGCAGCCACCGGTAACGGGGAAATGTCGCCGCCTTGTGGACACGCCGTTGTAAATGAATGGGCTTTCGCACTTAGTGCAATTTTCGCCAACTCTCTGACTTAGAGCTATGGAAGTATGGAGCTATGGAGCCACCAGCCACCCAGGCTGGAGCTCTGGAGCTCTGGAGGTATGGAGCTCTGGTGCTATGGAAGTATGGAGCTCTGGTGCTATGGAAGTATGGAGCTATGGAGGTATGGAAGTATGGAGCTATGGAAGTATGGAGCTATGGAGCTCTGGAAGTATGGAGCTATGGAGCTCTGGAGGTATGGAGCCCTGGAGCTATGGAGCCCTGGAGCTATGGAAGTATGGAGCTCTGGTGCTATGGAGCTATGGAGCTCTGGTGCTATGGAGCTATGGAGCTATGGAGCTCTGGAGCTATGGAGCTCTGGAGGTATGGAGCTATGGAGCTATGGAGCTCTGGAGGTATGGAGCTATGGAGCTATGGAAGTATGGAGCTCTGGTGCTATGGAGCTATGGAGCTCTGGTGCTATGGAGCTATGGAGCTCTGGTGCTATGGAGCTATGGAGCTATGGAGCTCTGGAAGTATGGAGCTCTGGTGCTATGGAGCTATGGAGCTCTGGTGCTATGGAGCTATGGAGCTCTGGTGCTATGGAGCTCTGGTGCTATGGAGCTCTGGTGCTATGGAGCTATGGAGCTCTGGTGCTATGGAGCTCTGGAGGTATGGAGCTCTGGAGGTATGGAGCTCTGGAGGTATGGAGCTATGGAGCCCTGGAGCTCTGGAGGTATGGAGCTATGGTGCTATGGAGCTCTGAAGCCATGGAGCTCTGGTGCTATGGAGCTATGGAGCTCTGGTGCTATGGAGCTATGGAGCTATGGAGCTCTGGAAGTATGGAGCTCTGGTGCTATGGAGCTATGGAGCTCTGGTGCTATGGAGCTATGGAGCTCTGGTGCTATGGAGCTATGGAGCTCTGGTGCTATGGAGCTCTGGTGCTATGGAGCTCTGGTGCTATGGAGCTATGGAGCTCTGGTGCTATGGAGCTATGGAGCTCTGGAGGTATGGAGCTCTGGAGGTATGGAGCTCTGGAGGTATGGAGCTATGGAGCCCTGGAGCTCTGGAGGTATGGAGCTATGGTGCTATGGAGCTCTGAAGCCATGGAGCTCTGGTGCTATGGAGCTCTGGAGCTCTGGAGGTATGGAGCTCTGGAGGTATGGAGCTATGGAGCCCTGGAGCTCTGGAGGTATGGAGCTATGGTGCTATGGAGCTCTGAAGCCATGGAGCTCTGGTGCTATGGAGCTCTGGAGCTCTGGAGGTATGGAGCTCTGGAGGTATGGAGCTCTGGAGGTATGGAGCTATGGAGCCCTGGAGCTCTGGAGGTATGGAGCTATGGTGCTATGGAGCTCTGAAGCCATGGAGCTCTGGTGCTATGGAGCTCTGGAGCTCTGGAGGTATGGAGCTCTGGAGGTATGGAGCTCTGGAGGTATGGAGCTATGGAGCCCTGGAGCTCTGGAGGTATGGAGCTATGGTGCTATGGAGCTCTGAAGCCATGGAGCTCTGGTGCTATGGAGCTCTGGAGGTATGGAGCTCTGGAGGTATGGAGCTCTGGAGGTATGGAGCTATGGAGCCCTGGAGCTCTGGAGGTATGGAGCTATGGTGCTATGGAGCTCTGAAGCCATGGAGCTCTGGTGCTATGGAGCTATGGAGCTCTGGTGCTATGGAGCTATGGAGGTATGGAGCCACCAGCCAGCACCCTCCGTGGCTGGATCAATGGAAGTGTTTTAGGTACCAGGCAGCCAAAGGGCCGAGGCCTCACGCTCGACCACGCCGGCGCAGAGTTCCAGCCGCTCGGATAAGCTCTGTCACTCACCCGCCGCGCAGCCACCGGTAACGGGGAAATGTCGCCGCCTTGTGGACACGCCGTTGTAAATGAATGGGCTTTCGCACTTAGTGCAATTTTCGCCAACTCTCTGACTGGAGCTATGGAAGTATGGAGCTATGGAGCCACCAGCCACCCAGGCTGGAGCTATGGAGCTCTGGAGGTATGGAGCTCTGGTGCTATGGAAGTATGGAGCTATGGAGCTATGGAAGTATGGAGCTATGGAGCTCTGGAAGTATGGAGCTATGGAGCTCTGGAGGTATGGAGCTATGGAGCCCTGGAGCCCTGGAGCTATGGAGCCCTGGAGCTATGGAGCTATGGAGCCCTGGAGCTATGGAGCTATGGAGCCCTGGAGCTATGGAGCTATGGAGCTCTGGTGCTATGGAGCTATGGAGCTCTGGTGCTATGGAGCTATGGAGCTCTGGTGCTATGGAGCTATGGAGCTCTGGTGCTATGGAGCTATGGAGCTCTGGTGCTATGGAGCTATGGAGCTCTGGTGCTATGGAGCTATGGAGCTCTGGTGCTATGGAGCTATGGAGCTCTGGAAGTATGGAGCTATGGAGCTCTGGAGGTATGGAGCTATGGAGCCCTGGAGCTATGGAGCCCTGGAGCTATGGAAGTATGGAGCTCTGGTGCTATGGAGCTATGGAGCTCTGGTGCTATGGAGCTATGGAGCTCTGGAGCTATGGAGCTCTGGAGGTATGGAGCTATGGAGCTATGGAGCTCTGGAGGTATGGAGCTATGGAGCTATGGAAGTATGGAGCTCTGGTGCTATGGAGCTATGGAGCTCTGGTGCTATGGAGCTATGGAGCTCTGGTGCTATGGAGCTATGGAGCTATGGAGCTCTGGAAGTATGGAGCTCTGGTGCTATGGAGCTATGGAGCTCTGGTGCTATGGAGCTATGGAGCTCTGGTGCTATGGAGCTATGGAGCTCTGGTGCTATGGAGCTCTGGTGCTATGGAGCTCTGGTGCTATGGAGCTATGGAGCTCTGGTGCTATGGAGCTATGGAGCTCTGGAGGTATGGAGCTCTGGAGGTATGGAGCTCTGGAGGTATGGAGCTTTGGAGCCCTGGAGCTCTGGAGGTATGGAGCTATGGTGCTATGGAGCTCTGAAGCCATGGAGCTCTGGTGCTATGGAGCTCTGGAGCTCTGGAGGTATGGAGCTCTGGAGGTATGGAGCTATGGAGCCCTGGAGCTCTGGAGGTATGGAGCTATGGTGCTATGGAGCTCTGAAGCCATGGAGCTCTGGTGCTATGGAGCTCTGGAGCTCTGGAGGTATGGAGCTCTGGAGGTATGGAGCTATGGAGCCCTGGAGCTCTGGAGGTATGGAGCTATGGTGCTATGGAGCTCTGAAGCCATGGAGCTCTGGTGCTATGGAGCTCTGGAGCTCTGGAGGTATGGAGCTCTGGAGGTATGGAGCTCTGGAGGTATGGAGCTATGGAGCCCTGGAGCTCTGGAGGTATGGAGCTATGGTGCTATGGAGCTCTGAAGCCATGGAGCTCTGGTGCTATGGAGCTCTGGAGGTATGGAGCTCTGGAGGTATGGAGCTCTGGAGGTATGGAGCTATGGAGCCCTGGAGCTCTGGAGGTATGGAGCTATGGTGCTATGGAGCTCTGAAGCCATGGAGCTCTGGTGCTATGGAGCTATGGAGCTCTGGTGCTATGGAGCTATGGAGGTATGGAGCCACCAGCCAGCACCCTCCGTGGCTGGATCAATGGAAGTGTTTTAGGTACCAGGCAGCCAAAGGGCCGAGGCCTCACGCTCGACCACGCCGGCGCAGAGTTCCAGCCGCTCGGATAAGCTCTGTCACTCACCCGCCGCGCAGCCACCGGTAACGGGGAAATGTCGCCGCCTTGTGGACACGCCGTTGTAAATGAATGGGCTTTCGCACTTAGTGCAATTTTCGCCAACTCTCTGACTTAGAGCTATGGAAGTATGGAGCTATGGAGCCACCAGCCACCCAGGCTGGAGCTCTGGAGCTCTGGAGGTATGGAGCTCTGGTGCTATGGAAGTATGGAGCTCTGGTGCTATGGAAGTATGGAGCTATGGAGGTATGGAAGTATGGAGCTATGGAGCTCTGGAAGTATGGAGCTATGGAGCTCTGGAGGTATGGAGCCCTGGAGCTATGGAGCCCTGGAGCTATGGAAGTATGGAGCTCTGGTGCTATGGAGCTATGGAGCTCTGGTGCTATGGAGCTATGGAGCTATGGAGCTCTGGAGCTATGGAGCTCTGGTGCTATGGAGCTATGGAGCTATGGAGCTCTGGAAGTATGGAGCTCTGGTGCTATGGAGCTATGGAGCTCTGGTGCTATGGAGCTATGGAGCTCTGGTGCTATGGAGCTATGGAGCTCTGGTGCTATGGAGCTCTGGTGCTATGGAGCTCTGGTGCTATGGAGCTATGGAGCTCTGGTGCTATGGAGCTATGGAGCTCTGGTGCTATGGAGCTCTGGTGCTATGGAGCTCTGGTGCTATGGAGCTATGGAGCTCTGGTGCTATGGAGCTATGGAGCTCTGGAGGTATGGAGCTCTGGAGGTATGGAGCTCTGGAGGTATGGAGCTATGGAGCCCTGGAGCTCTGGAGGTATGGAGCTATGGTGCTATGGAGCTCTGAAGCCATGGAGCTCTGGTGCTATGGAGCTATGGAGCTCTGGTGCTATGGAGCTCTGGTGCTATGGAGCTCTGGTGCTATGGAGCTATGGAGCTCTGGTGCTATGGAGCTATGGAGCTCTGGAGGTATGGAGCTCTGGAGGTATGGAGCTCTGGAGGTATGGAGCTATGGAGCCCTGGAGCTCTGGAGGTATGGAGCTATGGTGCTATGGAGCTCTGAAGCCATGGAGCTCTGGTGCTATGGAGCTCTGGAGCTCTGGAGGTATGGAGCTCTGGAGGTATGGAGCTATGGAGCCCTGGAGCTCTGGAGGTATGGAGCTATGGAGCTCTGAAGCCATGGAGCTCTGGTGCTATGGAGCTCTGGAGCTCTGGAGGTATGGAGCTCTGGAGGTATGGAGCTCTGGAGGTATGGAGCTATGGAGCCCTGGAGCTCTGGAGGTATGGAGCTATGGTGCTATGGAGCTCTGAAGCCATGGAGCTCTGGTGCTATGGAGCTCTGGAGGTATGGAGCTCTGGAGGTATGGAGCTCTGGAGGTATGGAGCTATGGAGCCCTGGAGCTCTGGAGGTATGGAGCTATGGTGCTATGGAGCTCTGAAGCCATGGAGCTCTGGTGCTATGGAGCTCTGGAGGTATGGAGCTCTGGAGGTATGGAGCTCTGGAGGTATGGAGCTATGGAGCCCTGGAGCTCTGGAGGTATGGAGCTATGGTGCTATGGAGCTCTGAAGCCATGGAGCTCTGGTGCTATGGAGCTATGGAGCTCTGGTGCTATGGAGCTATGGAGGTATGGAGCCACCAGCCAGCACCCTCCGTGGCTGGATCAATGGAAGTGTTTTAGGTACCAGGCAGCCAAAGGGCCGAGGCCTCACGCTCGACCACGCCGGCGCAGAGTTCCAGCCGCTCGGATAAGCTCTGTCACTCACCCGCCGCGCAGCCACCGGTAACGGGGAAATGTCGCCGCCTGGCGGACACGCCGTTGTAAATGAATGGGCTTTCGCACTTAGTGCAATTTTCGCCAACTCTCTGACTTAGAGCTATGGAAGTATGGAGCTATGGAGCCACCAGCCACCCAGGCTGGAGCTATGGAGCTCTGGAGGTATGGAGCTCAGGTGCTATGGAAGTATGGAGCTATGGAGCTATGGAAGTATGGAGCTATGGAGCTATGGAGCTCTGGAAGTATGGAGCTATGGAGCTCTGGAGGTATGGAGCTATGGAGCCCTGGAGCCCTGGAGCTATGGAGCTCTGGTGCTATGGAGGTATGGAGCTCTGGAGGTATGGAGCTCTGGAGGTATGGAGCTATGGAGCTATGGAGCCCTGGAGCTATGGAGCTATGGAGCCCTGGAGCTATGGAGCTATGGAGCCCTGGAGCTATGGAGCTATGGAGCTCTGGTGCTATGGAGCTATGGAGCTCTGGTGCTATGGAGCTATGGAGCTCTGGTGCTATGGAGCTATGGAGCTCTGGTGCTATGGAGCTATGGAGCTCTGGAAGTATGGAGCTATGGAGCTCTGGAGGTATGGAGCTATGGAGCCCTGGAGCTATGGAGCCCTGGAGCTATGGAAGTATGGAGCTCTGGTGCTATGGAGCTATGGAGCTCTGGTGCTATGGAGCTATGGAGCTCTGGAGCTATGGAGCTCTGGAGGTATGGAGCTATGGAGCTATGGAGCTATGGAGCTCTGGAGGTATGGAGCTATGGAGCTATGGAAGTATGGAGCTCTGGTGCTATGGAGCTATGGAGCTCTGGTGCTATGGAGCTATGGAGCTCTGGTGCTATGGAGCTATGGAGCTCTGGAAGTATGGAGCTCTGGTGCTATGGAGCTATGGAGCTCTGGTGCTATGGAGCTATGGAGCTCTGGTGCTATGGAGCTATGGAGCTCTGGTGCTATGGAGCTCTGGTGCTATGGAGCTCTGGTGCTATGGAGCTATGGAGCTCTGGTGCTATGGAGCTATGGAGCTCTGGAGGTATGGAGCTCTGGAGGTATGGAGCTCTGGAGGTATGGAGCTTTGGAGCCCTGGAGCTCTGGAGGTATGGAGCTATGGTGCTATGGAGCTCTGAAGCCATGGAGCTCTGGTGCTATGGAGCTCTGGAGCTCTGGAGGTATGGAGCTCTGGAGGTATGGAGCTATGGAGCCCTGGAGCTCTGGAGGTATGGAGCTAGGTTGCTATGGAGCTCTGAAGCCATGGAGCTCTGGTGCTATGGAGCTCTGGAGCTCTGGAGGTATGGAGCTCTGGAGGTATGGAGCTATGGAGCCCTGGAGCTCTGGAGGTATGGAGCTATGGTGCTATGGAGCTCTGAAGCCATGGAGCTCTGGTGCTATGGAGCTCTGGAGCTCTGGAGGTATGGAGCTCTGGAGGTATGGAGCTCTGGAGGTATGGAGCTATGGAGCCCTGGAGCTCTGGAGGTATGGAGCTATGGTGCTATGGAGCTCTGAAGCCATGGAGCTCTGGTGCTATGGAGCTCTGGAGGTATGGAGCTCTGGAGGTATGGAGCTCTGGAGGTATGGAGCTATGGAGCCCTGGAGCTCTGGAGGTATGGAGCTATGGTGCTATGGAGCTCTGAAGCCATGGAGCTCTGGTGCTATGGAGCTCTGGAGGTATGGAGCTCTGGAGGTATGGAGCTCTGGAGGTATGGAGCTATGGAGCCCTGGAGCTCTGGAGGTATGGAGCTATGGTGCTATGGAGCTCTGAAGCCATGGAGCTCTGGTGCTATGGAGCTCTGGAGGTATGGAGCTCTGGAGGTATGGAGCTCTGGAGGTATGGAGCTATGGAGCCCTGGAGCTCTGGAGGTATGGAGCTATGGTGCTATGGAGCTCTGAAGCCATGGAGCTCTGGTGCTATGGAGCTATGGAGCTCTGGTGCTATGGAGCTATGGAGGTATGGAGCCACCAGCCAGCACCCTCCGTGGCTGGATCAATGGAAGTGTTTTAGGTACCAGGCAGCCAAAGGGCCGAGGCCTCACGCTCGACCACGCCGGCGCAGAGTTCCAGCCGCTCGGATAAGCTCTGTCACTCACCCGCCGCGCAGCCACCGGTAACGGGGAAATGTCGCCGCCTTGTGGACACGCCGTTGTAAATGAATGGGCTTTCGCACTTAGTGCAATTTTCGCCAACTCTCTGACTTAGAGCTATGGAAGTATGGAGCTATGGAGCCACCAGCCACCCAGGCTGGAGCTCTGGAGCTCTGGAGGTATGGAGCTCTGGTGCTATGGAAGTATGGAGCTCTGGTGCTATGGAAGTATGGAGCTATGGAGGTATGGAAGTATGGAGCTATGGAAGTATGGAGCTATGGAGCTCTGGAAGTATGGAGCTATGGAGCTCTGGAGGTATGGAGCCCTGGAGCTATGGAGCCCTGGAGCTATGGAAGTATGGAGCTCTGGTGCTATGGAGCTATGGAGCTCTGGTGCTATGGAGCTATGGAGCTATGGAGCTCTGGAGCTATGGAGCTCTGGAGGTATGGAGCTATGGAGCTATGGAGCTCTGGAGGTATGGAGCTATGGAGCTATGGAAGTATGGAGCTCTGGTGCTATGGAGCTATGGAGCTCTTGTGCTATGGAGCTATGGAGCTCTGGTGCTATGGAGCTATGGAGCTATGGAGCTCTGGAAGTATGGAGCTCTGGTGCTATGGAGCTATGGAGCTCTGGTGCTATGGAGCTATGGAGCTCTGGTGCTATGGAGCTCTGGTGCTATGGAGCTCTGGTGCTATGGAGCTATGGAGCTCTGGTGCTATGGAGCTATGGAGCTCTGGAGGTATGGAGCTCTGGAGGTATGGAGCTCTGGAGGTATGGAGCTATGGAGCCCTGGAGCTCTGGAGGTATGGAGCTATGGTGCTATGGAGCTCTGAAGCCATGGAGCTCTGGTGCTATGGAGCTCTGGAGCTCTGGAGGTATGGAGCTCTGGAGGTATGGAGCTATGGAGCCCTGGAGCTCTGGAGGTATGGAGCTATGGAGCTCTGAAGCCATGGAGCTCTGGTGCTATGGAGCTCTGGAGCTCTGGAGGTATGGAGCTCTGGAGGTATGGAGCTATGGAGCCCTGGAGCTCTGGAGGTATGGAGCTATGGTGCTATGGAGCTCTGAAGCCATGGAGCTCTGGTGCTATGGAGCTCTGGAGGTATGGAGCTCTGGAGGTATGGAGCTCTGGAGGTATGGAGCTATGGAGCCCTGGAGCTCTGGAGGTATGGAGCTATGGTGCTATGGAGCTCTGAAGCCATGGAGCTCTGGTGCTATGGAGCTCTGGAGGTATGGAGCTCTGGAGGTATGGAGCTCTGGAGGTATGGAGCTATGGAGCCCTGGAGCTCTGGAGGTATGGAGCTATGGTGCTATGGAGCTCTGAAGCCATGGAGCTCTGGTGCTATGGAGCTATGGAGCTCTGGTGCTATGGAGCTATGGAGGTATGGAGCCACCAGCCAGCACCCTCCGTGGCTGGATCAATGGAAGTGTTTTAGGTACCAGGCAGCCAAAGGGCCGAGGCCTCACGCTCGACCACGCCGGCGCAGAGTTCCAGCCGCTCGGATAAGCTCTGTCACTCACCCGCCGCGCAGCCACCGGTAACGGGGAAATGTCGCCGCCTGGCGGACACGCCGTTGTAAATGAATGGGCTTTCGCACTTAGTGCAATTTTCGCCAACTCTCTGACTTAGAGCTATGGAAGTATGGAGCTATGGAGCCACCAGCCACCCAGGCTGGAGCTATGGAGCTCTGGAGGTATGGAGCTCAGGTGCTATGGAAGTATGGAGCTATGGAGCTATGGAAGTATGGAGCTATGGAGCTATGGAGCTCTGGAAGTATGGAGCTATGGAGCTCTGGAGGTATGGAGCTATGGAGCCCTGGAGCCCTGGAGCTATGGAGCTCTGGTGCTATGGAGGTATGGAGCTCTGGAGGTATGGAGCTCTGGAGGTATGGAGCTATGGAGCTATGGAGCCCTGGAGCTATGGAGCTATGGAGCCCTGGAGCTATGGAGCTATGGAGCCCTGGAGCTATGGAGCTATGGAGCTCTGGTGCTATGGAGCTATGGAGCTCTGGTGCTATGGAGCTATGGAGCTCTGGTGCTATGGAGCTATGGAGCTCTGGTGCTATGGAGCTATGGAGCTCTGGAAGTATGGAGCTATGGAGCTCTGGAGGTATGGAGCTATGGAGCCCTGGAGCTATGGAGCCCTGGAGCTATGGAAGTATGGAGCTCTGGTGCTATGGAGCTATGGAGCTCTGGTGCTATGGAGCTATGGAGCTCTGGAGCTATGGAGCTCTGGAGGTATGGAGCTATGGAGCTATGGAGCTCTGGAGGTATGGAGCTATGGAGCTATGGAAGTATGGAGCTCTGGTGCTATGGAGCTATGGAGCTCTGGTGCTATGGAGCTATGGAGCTCTGGTGCTATGGAGCTATGGAGCTATGGAGCTCTGGAAGTATGGAGCTCTGGTGCTATGGAGCTATGGAGCTCTGGTGCTATGGAGCTATGGAGCTCTGGTGCTATGGAGCTATGGAGCTCTGGTGCTATGGAGCTCTGGTGCTATGGAGCTCTGGTGCTATGGAGCTATGGAGCTCTGGTGCTATGGAGCTATGGAGCTCTGGAGGTATGGAGCTCTGGAGGTATGGAGCTCTGGAGGTATGGAGCTTTGGAGCCCTGGAGCTCTGGAGGTATGGAGCTATGGTGCTATGGAGCTCTGAAGCCATGGAGCTCTGGTGCTATGGAGCTCTGGAGCTCTGGAGGTATGGAGCTCTGGAGGTATGGAGCTATGGAGCCCTGGAGCTCTGGAGGTATGGAGCTATGGTGCTATGGAGCTCTGAAGCCATGGAGCTCTGGTGCTATGGAGCTCTGGAGCTCTGGAGGTATGGAGCTCTGGAGGTATGGAGCTATGGAGCCCTGGAGCTCTGGAGGTATGGAGCTATGGTGCTATGGAGCTCTGAAGCCATGGAGCTCTGGTGCTATGGAGCTCTGGAGCTCTGGAGGTATGGAGCTCTGGAGGTATGGAGCTCTGGAGGTATGGAGCTATGGAGCCCTGGAGCTCTGGAGGTATGGAGCTATGGTGCTATGGAGCTCTGAAGCCATGGAGCTCTGGTGCTATGGAGCTCTGGAGCTCTGGAGGTATGGAGCTCTGGAGGTATGGAGCTCTGGAGGTATGGAGCTATGGAGCCCTGGAGCTCTGGAGGTATGGAGCTATGGTGCTATGGAGCTCTGAAGCCATGGAGCTCTGGTGCTATGGAGCTCTGGAGGTATGGAGCTCTGGAGGTATGGAGCTCTGGAGGTATGGAGCTATGGAGCCCTGGAGCTCTGGAGGTATGGAGCTATGGTGCTATGGAGCTCTGAAGCCATGGAGCTCTGGTGCTATGGAGCTATGGAGCTCTGGTGCTATGGAGCTATGGAGGTATGGAGCCACCAGCCAGCACCCTCCGTGGCTGGATCAATGGAAGTGTTTTAGGTACCAGGCAGCCAAAGGGCCGAGGCCTCACGCTCGACCACGCCGGCGCAGAGTTCCAGCCGCTCGGATAAGCTCTGTCACTCACCCGCCGCGCAGCCACCGGTAACGGGGAAATGTCGCCGCCTTGTGGACACGCCGTTGTAAATGAATGGGCTTTCGCACTTAGTGCAATTTTCGCCAACTCTCTGACTGGAGCTATGGAAGTATGGAGCTATGGAGCCACCAGCCACCCAGGCTGGAGCTATGGAGCTCTGGAGGTATGGAGCTCTGGTGCTATGGAAGTATGGAGCTATGGAGCTATGGAAGTATGGAGCTATGGAGCTATGGAGCTCTGGAAGTATGGAGCTATGGAGCTCTGGAGGTATGGAGCTATGGAGCCCTGGAGCCCTGGAGCTATGGAGCCCTGGAGCTATGGAGCTATGGAGCCCTGGAGCTATGGAGCTATGGAGCCCTGGAGCTATGGAGCTATGGAGCTCTGGTGCTATGGAGCTATGGAGCTCTGGTGCTATGGAGCTATGGAGCTCTGGTGCTATGGAGCTATGGAGCTCTGGTGCTATGGAGCTATGGAGCTCTGGTGCTATGGAGCTATGGAGCTCTGGTGCTATGGAGCTATGGAGCTCTGGAAGTATGGAGCTATGGAGCTCTGGAGGTATGGAGCTATGGAGCCCTGGAGCTATGGAGCCCTGGAGCTATGGAAGTATGGAGCTCTGGTGCTATGGAGCTATGGAGCTCTGGTGCTATGGAGCTATGGAGCTCTGGAGCTATGGAGCTCTGGAGGTATGGAGCTATGGAGCTATGGAGCTCTGGAGGTATGGAGCTATGGAGCTATGGAAGTATGGAGCTCTGGTGCTATGGAGCTATGGAGCTCTGGTGCTATGGAGCTATGGAGCTCTGGTGCTATGGAGCTATGGAGCTATGGAGCTCTGGAAGTATGGAGCTCTGGTGCTATGGAGCTATGGAGCTCTGGTGCTATGGAGCTATGGAGCTCTGGTGCTATGGAGCTATGGAGCTCTGGTGCTATGGAGCTCTGGTGCTATGGAGCTCTGGTGCTATGGAGCTATGGAGCTCTGGTGCTATGGAGCTATGGAGCTCTGGAGGTATGGAGCTCTGGAGGTATGGAGCTCTGGAGGTATGGAGCTTTGGAGCCCTGGAGCTCTGGAGGTATGGAGCTATGGTGCTATGGAGCTCTGAAGCCATGGAGCTCTGGTGCTATGGAGCTCTGGAGCTCTGGAGGTATGGAGCTCTGGAGGTATGGAGCTATGGAGCCCTGGAGCTCTGGAGGTATGGAGCTATGGTGCTATGGAGCTCTGAAGCCATGGAGCTCTGGTGCTATGGAGCTCTGGAGCTCTGGAGGTATGGAGCTCTGGAGGTATGGAGCTATGGAGCCCTGGAGCTCTGGAGGTATGGAGCTATGGTGCTATGGAGCTCTGAAGCCATGGAGCTCTGGTGCTATGGAGCTCTGGAGCTCTGGAGGTATGGAGCTCTGGAGGTATGGAGCTCTGGAGGTATGGAGCTATGGAGCCCTGGAGCTCTGGAGGTATGGAGCTATGGTGCTATGGAGCTCTGAAGCCATGGAGCTCTGGTGCTATGGAGCTCTGGAGGTATGGAGCTCTGGAGGTATGGAGCTCTGGAGGTATGGAGCTATGGAGCCCTGGAGCTCTGGAGGTATGGAGCTATGGTGCTATGGAGCTCTGAAGCCATGGAGCTCTGGTGCTATGGAGCTCTGGAGGTATGGAGCTCTGGAGGTATGGAGCTCTGGAGGTATGGAGCTATGGAGCCCTGGAGCTCTGGAGGTATGGAGCTATGGTGCTATGGAGCTCTGAAGCCATGGAGCTCTGGTGCTATGGAGCTCTGGAGGTATGGAGCTCTGGAGGTATGGAGCTCTGGAGGTATGGAGCTATGGAGCCCTGGAGCTCTGGAGGTATGGAGCTATGGTGCTATGGAGCTCTGAAGCCATGGAGCTCTGGTGCTATGGAGCTATGGAGCTCTGGTGCTATGGAGCTATGGAGGTATGGAGCCACCAGCCAGCACCCTCCGTGGCTGGATCAATGGAAGTGTTTTAGGTACCAGGCAGCCAAAGGGCCGAGGCCTCACGCTCGACCACGCCGGCGCAGAGTTCCAGCCGCTCGGATAAGCTCTGTCACTCACCCGCCGCGCAGCCACCGGTAACGGGGAAATGTCGCCGCCTTGTGGACACGCCGTTGTAAATGAATGGGCTTTCGCACTTAGTGCAATTTTCGCCAACTCTCTGACTTAGAGCTATGGAAGTATGGAGCTATGGAGCCACCAGCCACCCAGGCTGGAGCTCTGGAGCTCTGGAGGTATGGAGCTCTGGTGCTATGGAAGTATGGAGCTCTGGTGCTATGGAAGTATGGAGCTATGGAGGTATGGAAGTATGGAGCTATGGAAGTATGGAGCTATGGAGCTCTGGAAGTATGGAGCTATGGAGCTCTGGAGGTATGGAGCCCTGGAGCTATGGAGCCCTGGAGCTATGGAAGTATGGAGCTCTGGTGCTATGGAGCTATGGAGCTCTGGTGCTATGGAGCTATGGAGCTATGGAGCTCTGGAGCTATGGAGCTCTGGAGGTATGGAGCTATGGAGCTATGGAGCTCTGGAGGTATGGAGCTATGGAGCTATGGAAGTATGGAGCTCTGGTGCTATGGAGCTATGGAGCTCTTGTGCTATGGAGCTATGGAGCTCTGGTGCTATGGAGCTATGGAGCTCTGGAAGTATGGAGCTCTGGTGCTATGGAGCTATGGAGCTCTGGTGCTATGGAGCTATGGAGCTCTGGTGCTATGGAGCTCTGGTGCTATGGAGCTCTGGTGCTATGGAGCTATGGAGCTCTGGTGCTATGGAGCTATGGAGCTCTGGAGGTATGGAGCTCTGGAGGTATGGAGCTCTGGAGGTATGGAGCTATGGAGCCCTGGAGCTCTGGAGGTATGGAGCTATGGTGCTATGGAGCTCTGAAGCCATGGAGCTCTGGTGCTATGGAGCTCTGGAGCTCTGGAGGTATGGAGCTCTGGAGGTATGGAGCTATGGAGCCCTGGAGCTCTGGAGGTATGGAGCTATGGAGCTCTGAAGCCATGGAGCTCTGGTGCTATGGAGCTCTGGAGCTCTGGAGGTATGGAGCTCTGGAGGTATGGAGCTATGGAGCCCTGGAGCTCTGGAGGTATGGAGCTATGGTGCTATGGAGCTCTGAAGCCATGGAGCTCTGGTGCTATGGAGCTCTGGAGGTATGGAGCTCTGGAGGTATGGAGCTCTGGAGGTATGGAGCTATGGAGCCCTGGAGCTCTGGAGGTATGGAGCTATGGTGCTATGGAGCTCTGAAGCCATGGAGCTCTGGTGCTATGGAGCTCTGGAGGTATGGAGCTCTGGAGGTATGGAGCTCTGGAGGTATGGAGCTATGGAGCCCTGGAGCTCTGGAGGTATGGAGCTATGGTGCTATGGAGCTCTGAAGCCATGGAGCTCTGGTGCTATGGAGCTATGGAGCTCTGGTGCTATGGAGCTATGGAGGTATGGAGCCACCAGCCAGCACCCTCCGTGGCTGGATCAATGGAAGTGTTTTAGGTACCAGGCAGCCAAAGGGCCGAGGCCTCACGCTCGACCACGCCGGCGCAGAGTTCCAGCCGCTCGGATAAGCTCTGTCACTCACCCGCCGCGCAGCCACCGGTAACGGGGAAATGTCGCCGCCTGGCGGACACGCCGTTGTAAATGAATGGGCTTTCGCACTTAGTGCAATTTTCGCCAACTCTCTGACTTCGAGCTATGGAAGTATGGAGCTATGGAGCCACCAGCCACCCAGGCTGGAGCTATGGAGCTCTGGAGGTATGGAGCTCAGGTGCTATGGAAGTATGGAGCTATGGAGCTATGGAAGTATGGAGCTATGGAGCTATGGAGCTCTGGAAGTATGGAGCTATGGAGCTCTGGAGGTATGGAGCTATGGAGCCCTGGAGCCCTGGAGCTATGGAGCTCTGGTGCTATGGAGGTATGGAGCTCTGGAGGTATGGAGCTCTGGAGGTATGGAGCTATGGAGCTATGGAGCCCTGGAGCTATGGAGCTATGGAGCCCTGGAGCTATGGAGCTATGGAGCCCTGGAGCTATGGAGCTATGGAGCTCTGGTGCTATGGAGCTATGGAGCTCTGGTGCTATGGAGCTATGGAGCTCTGGTGCTATGGAGCTATGGAGCTCTGGTGCTATGGAGCTATGGAGCTCTGGAAGTATGGAGCTATGGAGCTCTGGAGGTATGGAGCTATGGAGCCCTGGAGCTATGGAGCCCTGGAGCTATGGAAGTATGGAGCTCTGGTGCTATGGAGCTATGGAGCTCTGGTGCTATGGAGCTATGGAGCTCTGGAGCTATGGAGCTCTGGAGGTATGGAGCTATGGAGCTATGGAGCTCTGGAGGTATGGAGCTATGGAGCTATGGAAGTATGGAGCTCTGGTGCTATGGAGCTATGGAGCTCTGGTGCTATGGAGCTATGGAGCTCTGGTGCTATGGAGCTATGGAGCTATGGAGCTCTGGAAGTATGGAGCTCTGGTGCTATGGAGCTATGGAGCTCTGGTGCTATGGAGCTATGGAGCTCTGGTGCTATGGAGCTCTGGTGCTATGGAGCTCTGGTGCTATGGAGCTATGGAGCTCTGGTGCTATGGAGCTCTGGAGGTATGGAGCTCTGGAGGTATGGAGCTCTGGAGGTATGGAGCTATGGAGCCCTGGAGCTCTGGAGGTATGGAGCTATGGTGCTATGGAGCTCTGAAGCCATGGAGCTCTGGTGCTATGGAGCTATGGAGCTCTGGTGCTATGGAGCTATGGAGCTATGGAGCTCTGGAAGTATGGAGCTCTGGTGCTATGGAGCTATGGAGCTCTGGTGCTATGGAGCTATGGAGCTCTGGTGCTATGGAGCTATGGAGCTCTGGTGCTATGGAGCTCTGGTGCTATGGAGCTCTGGTGCTATGGAGCTATGGAGCTCTGGTGCTATGGAGCTATGGAGCTCTGGAGGTATGGAGCTCTGGAGGTATGGAGCTCTGGAGGTATGGAGCTATGGAGCCCTGGAGCTCTGGAGGTATGGAGCTATGGTGCTATGGAGCTCTGAAGCCATGGAGCTCTGGTGCTATGGAGCTCTGGAGCTCTGGAGGTATGGAGCTCTGGAGGTATGGAGCTATGGAGCCCTGGAGCTCTGGAGGTATGGAGCTATGGTGCTATGGAGCTCTGAAGCCATGGAGCTCTGGTGCTATGGAGCTCTGGAGCTCTGGAGGTATGGAGCTCTGGAGGTATGGAGCTCTGGAGGTATGGAGCTATGGAGCCCTGGAGCTCTGGAGGTATGGAGCTATGGTGCTATGGAGCTCTGAAGCCATGGAGCTCTGGTGCTATGGAGCTCTGGAGGTATGGAGCTCTGGAGGTATGGAGCTCTGGAGGTATGGAGCTATGGAGCCCTGGAGCTCTGGAGGTATGGAGCTATGGTGCTATGGAGCTCTGAAGCCATGGAGCTCTGGTGCTATGGAGCTCTGGAGGTATGGAGCTCTGGAGGTATGGAGCTCTGGAGGTATGGAGCTATGGAGCCCTGGAGCTCTGGAGGTATGGAGCTATGGTGCTATGGAGCTCTGAAGCCATGGAGCTCTGGTGCTATGGAGCTATGGAGCTCTGGTGCTATGGAGCTATGGAGGTATGGAGCCACCAGCCAGCACCCTCCGTGGCTGGATCAATGGAAGTGTTTTAGGTACCAGGCAGCCAAAGGGCCGAGGCCTCACGCTCGACCACGCCGGCGCAGAGTTCCAGCCGCTCGGATAAGCTCTGTCACTCACCCGCCGCGCAGCCACCGGTAACGGGGAAATGTCGCCGCCTGGCGGACACGCCGTTGTAAATGAATGGGCTTTCGCACTTAGTGCAATTTTCGCCAACTCTCTGACTTAGAGCTATGGAAGTATGGAGCTATGGAGCCACCAGCCACCCAGGCTGGAGCTATGGAGCTCTGGAGGTATGGAGCTCAGGTGCTATGGAAGTATGGAGCTATGGAGCTATGGAAGTATGGAGCTATGGAGCTATGGAGCTCTGGAAGTATGGAGCTATGGAGCTCTAGAGGTATGGAGCTATGGAGCCCTGGAGCCCTGGAGCTATGGAGCTCTGGTGCTATGGAGGTATGGAGCTCTGGAGGTATGGAGCTCTGGAGGTATGGAGCTATGGAGCTATGGAGCCATGGAGCTATGGAGCTATGGAGCCCTGGAGCTATGGAGCTATGGAGCCCTGGAGCTATGGAGCTATGGAGCTCTGGTGCTATGGAGCTATGGAGCTCTGGTGCTATGGAGCTATGGAGCTCTGGTGCTATGGAGCTATGGAGCTCTGGTGCTATGGAGCTATGGAGCTCTGGAAGTATGGAGCTATGGAGCTCTGGAGGTATGGAGCTATGGAGCCCTGGAGCTATGGAGCCCTGGAGCTATGGAAGTATGGAGCTCTGGTGCTATGGAGCTATGGAGCTCTGGTGCTATGGAGCTATGGAGCTCTGGAGCTATGGAGCTCTGGAGGTATGGAGCTATGGAGCTATGGAGCTCTGGAGGTATGGAGCTATGGAGCTATGGAAGTATGGAGCTCTGGTGCTATGGAGCTATGGAGCTCTGGTGCTATGGAGCTATGGAGCTCTGGTGCTATGGAGCTATGGAGCTATGGAGCTCTGGAAGTATGGAGCTCTGGTGCTATGGAGCTATGGAGCTCTGGTGCTATGGAGCTATGGAGCTCTGGTGCTATGGAGCTATGGAGCTCTGGTGCTATGGAGCTATGGTGCTATGGAGCTCTGGTGCTATGGAGCTATGGAGCTCTGGTGCTATGGAGCTATGGAGCTCTGGAGGTATGGAGCTCTGGAGGTATGGAGCTCTGGAGGTATGGAGCTTTGGAGCCCTGGAGCTCTGGAGGTATGGAGCTATGGTGCTATGGAGCTCTGAAGCCATGGAGCTCTGGTGCTATGGAGCTCTGGAGCTCTGGAGGTATGGAGCTCTGGAGGTATGGAGCTATGGAGCCCTGGAGCTCTGGAGGTATGGAGCTATGGTGCTATGGAGCTCTGAAGCCATGGAGCTCTGGTGCTATGGAGCTCTGGAGCTCTGGAGGTATGGAGCTCTGGAGGTATGGAGCTATGGAGCCCTGGAGCTCTGGAGGTATGGAGCTATGGTGCTATGGAGCTCTGAAGCCATGGAGCTCTGGTGCTATGGAGCTCTGGAGCTCTGGAGGTATGGAGCTCTGGAGGTATGGAGCTCTGGAGGTATGGAGCTATGGAGCCCTGGAGCTCTGGAGGTATGGAGCTATGGTGCTATGGAGCTCTGAAGCCATGGAGCTCTGGTGCTATGGAGCTCTGGAGGTATGGAGCTCTGGAGGTATGGAGCTCTGGAGGTATGGAGCTATGGAGCCCTGGAGCTCTGGAGGTATGGAGCTATGGTGCTATGGAGCTCTGAAGCCATGGAGCTCTGGTGCTATGGAGCTCTGGAGGTATGGAGCTCTGGAGGTATGGAGCTCTGGAGGTATGGAGCTATGGAGCTATGGAGCCCTGGAGCTCTGGAGGTATGGAGCTATGGTGCTATGGAGCTCTGAAGCCATGGAGCTCTGGTGCTATGGAGCTCTGGAGGTATGGAGCTCTGGAGGTATGGAGCTCTGGAGGTATGGAGCTATGGAGCCCTGGAGCTCTGGAGGTATGGAGCTATGGTGCTATGGAGCTCTGAAGCCATGGAGCTCTGGTGCTATGGAGCTATGGAGCTCTGGTGCTATGGAGCTATGGAGGTATGGAGCCACCAGCCAGCACCCTCCGTGGCTGGATCAATGGAAGTGTTTTAGGTACCGAGGCCTCACGCTCGACCACGCCGGCGCAGAGTTCCAGCCGCTCGGATAAGCTCTGTCACTCACCCGCCGCGCAGCCACCGGTAACGGGGAAATGTCGCCGCCTTGTGGACACGCCGTTGTAAATGAATGGGCTTTCGCACTTAGTGCAATTTTCGCCAACTCTCTGACTTAGAGCTATGGAAGTATGGAGCTATGGAGCCACCAGCCACCCAGGCTGGAGCTCTGGAGCTCTGGAGGTATGGAGCTCTGGTGCTATGGAAGTATGGAGCTCTGGTGCTATGGAAGTATGGAGCCCTGGAGCTCTGGAGGTATGGAGCTATGGTGCTATGGAGCTCTGAAGCCATGGAGCTCTGGTGCTATGGAGCTCTGGAGGTATGGAGCTCTGGAGGTATGGAGCTCTGGAGGTATGGAGCTATGGAGCCCTGGAGCTCTGGAGGTATGGAGCTATGGTGCTATGGAGCTCTGAAGCCATGGAGCTCTGGTGCTATGGAGCTATGGAGCTCTGGTGCTATGGAGCTATGGAGGTATGGAGCCACCAGCCAGCACCCTCCGTGGCTGGATCAATGGAAGTGTTTTAGGTACCAGGCAGCCAAAGGGCCGAGGCCTCACGCTCGACCACGCCGGCGCAGAGTTCCAGCCGCTCGGATAAGCTCTGTCACTCACCCGCCGCGCAGCCACCGGTAACGGGGAAATGTCGCCGCCTTGTGGACACGCCGTTGTAAATGAATGGGCTTTCGCACTTAGTGCAATTTTCGCCAACTCTCTGACTTAGAGCTATGGAAGTATGGAGCTATGGAGCCACCAGCCACCCAGGCTGGAGCTCTGGAGCTCTGGAGGTATGGAGCTCTGGTGCTATGGAAGTATGGAGCTCTGGTGCTATGGAAGTATGGAGCTATGGAGGTATGGAAGTATGGAGCTATGGAAGTATGGAGCTATGGAGCTCTGGAAGTATGGAGCTATGGAGCTCTGGAGGTATGGAGCCCTGGAGCTATGGAGCCCTGGAGCTATGGAAGTATGGAGCTCTGGTGCTATGGAGCTATGGAGCTCTGGTGCTATGGAGCTATGGAGCTATGGAGCTCTGGAGCTATGGAGCTCTGGAGGTATGGAGCTATGGAGCTATGGAGCTCTGGAGGTATGGAGCTATGGAGCTATGGAAGTATGGAGCTCTGGTGCTATGGAGCTATGGAGCTCTTGTGCTATGGAGCTATGGAGCTCTGGTGCTATGGAGCTATGGAGCTCTGGAAGTATGGAGCTCTGGTGCTATGGAGCTATGGAGCTCTGGTGCTATGGAGCTATGGAGCTCTGGTGCTATGGAGCTCTGGTGCTATGGAGCTCTGGTGCTATGGAGCTATGGAGCTCTGGTGCTATGGAGCTATGGAGCTCTGGAGGTATGGAGCTCTGGAGGTATGGAGCTCTGGAGGTATGGAGCTATGGAGCCCTGGAGCTCTGGAGGTATGGAGCTATGGTGCTATGGAGCTCTGAAGCCATGGAGCTCTGGTGCTATGGAGCTCTGGAGCTCTGGAGGTATGGAGCTCTGGAGGTATGGAGCTATGGAGCCCTGGAGCTCTGGAGGTATGGAGCTATGGAGCTCTGAAGCCATGGAGCTCTGGTGCTATGGAGCTCTGGAGCTCTGGAGGTATGGAGCTCTGGAGGTATGGAGCTATGGAGCCCTGGAGCTCTGGAGGTATGGAGCTATGGTGCTATGGAGCTCTGAAGCCATGGAGCTCTGGTGCTATGGAGCTCTGGAGGTATGGAGCTCTGGAGGTATGGAGCTCTGGAGGTATGGAGCTATGGAGCCCTGGAGCTCTGGAGGTATGGAGCTATGGTGCTATGGAGCTCTGAAGCCATGGAGCTCTGGTGCTATGGAGCTCTGGAGGTATGGAGCTCTGGAGGTATGGAGCTCTGGAGGTATGGAGCTATGGAGCCCTGGAGCTCTGGAGGTATGGAGCTATGGTGCTATGGAGCTCTGAAGCCATGGAGCTCTGGTGCTATGGAGCTATGGAGCTCTGGTGCTATGGAGCTATGGAGGTATGGAGCCACCAGCCAGCACCCTCCGTGGCTGGATCAATGGAAGTGTTTTAGGTACCAGGCAGCCAAAGGGCCGAGGCCTCACGCTCGACCACGCCGGCGCAGAGTTCCAGCCGCTCGGATAAGCTCTGTCACTCACCCGCCGCGCAGCCACCGGTAACGGGGAAATGTCGCCGCCTGGCGGACACGCCGTTGTAAATGAATGGGCTTTCGCACTTAGTGCAATTTTCGCCAACTCTCTGACTTAGAGCTATGGAAGTATGGAGCTATGGAGCCACCAGCCACCCAGGCTGGAGCTATGGAGCTCTGGAGGTATGGAGCTCAGGTGCTATGGAAGTATGGAGCTATGGAGCTATGGAAGTATGGAGCTATGGAGCTATGGAGCTCTGGAAGTATGGAGCTATGGAGCTCTGGAGGTATGGAGCTATGGAGCCCTGGAGCCCTGGAGCTATGGAGCTCTGGTGCTATGGAGGTATGGAGCTCTGGAGGTATGGAGCTCTGGAGGTATGGAGCTATGGAGCTATGGAGCCCTGGAGCTATGGAGCTATGGAGCCCTGGAGCTATGGAGCTATGGAGCCCTGGAGCTATGGAGCTATGGAGCTCTGGTGCTATGGAGCTATGGAGCTCTGGTGCTATGGAGCTATGGAGCTCTGGTGCTATGGAGCTATGGAGCTCTGGTGCTATGGAGCTATGGAGCTCTGGAAGTATGGAGCTATGGAGCTCTGGAGGTATGGAGCTATGGAGCCCTGGAGCTATGGAGCCCTGGAGCTATGGAAGTATGGAGCTCTGGTGCTATGGAGCTATGGAGCTCTGGTGCTATGGAGCTATGGAGCTCTGGAGCTATGGAGCTCTGGAGGTATGGAGCTATGGAGCTATGGAGCTCTGGAGGTATGGAGCTATGGAGCTATGGAAGTATGGAGCTCTGGTGCTATGGAGCTATGGAGCTCTGGTGCTATGGAGCTATGGAGCTCTGGTGCTATGGAGCTATGGAGCTATGGAGCTCTGGAAGTATGGAGCTCTGGTGCTATGGAGCTATGGAGCTCTGGTGCTATGGAGCTATGGAGCTCTGGTGCTATGGAGCTCTGGTGCTATGGAGCTCTGGTGCTATGGAGCTATGGAGCTCTGGTGCTATGGAGCTCTGGAGGTATGGAGCTCTGGAGGTATGGAGCTCTGGAGGTATGGAGCTATGGAGCCCTGGAGCTCTGGAGGTATGGAGCTATGGTGCTATGGAGCTCTGAAGCCATGGAGCTCTGGTGCTATGGAGCTATGGAGCTCTGGTGCTATGGAGCTATGGAGCTATGGAGCTCTGGAAGTATGGAGCTCTGGTGCTATGGAGCTATGGAGCTCTGGTGCTATGGAGCTATGGAGCTCTGGTGCTATGGAGCTATGGAGCTCTGGTGCTATGGAGCTCTGGTGCTATGGAGCTCTGGTGCTATGGAGCTATGGAGCTCTGGTGCTATGGAGCTATGGAGCTCTGGAGGTATGGAGCTCTGGAGGTATGGAGCTCTGGAGGTATGGAGCTATGGAGCCCTGGAGCTCTGGAGGTATGGAGCTATGGTGCTATGGAGCTCTGAAGCCATGGAGCTCTGGTGCTATGGAGCTCTGGAGCTCTGGAGGTATGGAGCTCTGGAGGTATGGAGCTATGGAGCCCTGGAGCTCTGGAGGTATGGAGCTATGGTGCTATGGAGCTCTGAAGCCATGGAGCTCTGGTGCTATGGAGCTCTGGAGCTCTGGAGGTATGGAGCTCTGGAGGTATGGAGCTCTGGAGGTATGGAGCTATGGAGCCCTGGAGCTCTGGAGGTATGGAGCTATGGTGCTATGGAGCTCTGAAGCCATGGAGCTCTGGTGCTATGGAGCTCTGGAGGTATGGAGCTCTGGAGGTATGGAGCTCTGGAGGTATGGAGCTATGGAGCCCTGGAGCTCTGGAGGTATGGAGCTATGGTGCTATGGAGCTCTGAAGCCATGGAGCTCTGGTGCTATGGAGCTCTGGAGGTATGGAGCTCTGGAGGTATGGAGCTCTGGAGGTATGGAGCTATGGAGCCCTGGAGCTCTGGAGGTATGGAGCTATGGTGCTATGGAGCTCTGAAGCCATGGAGCTCTGGTGCTATGGAGCTATGGAGCTCTGGTGCTATGGAGCTATGGAGGTATGGAGCCACCAGCCAGCACCCTCCGTGGCTGGATCAATGGAAGTGTTTTAGGTACCAGGCAGCCAAAGGGCCGAGGCCTCACGCTCGACCACGCCGGCGCAGAGTTCCAGCCGCTCGGATAAGCTCTGTCACTCACCCGCCGCGCAGCCACCGGTAACGGGGAAATGTCGCCGCCTGGCGGACACGCCGTTGTAAATGAATGGGCTTTCGCACTTAGTGCAATTTTCGCCAACTCTCTGACTTAGAGCTATGGAAGTATGGAGCTATGGAGCCACCAGCCACCCAGGCTGGAGCTATGGAGCTCTGGAGGTATGGAGCTCAGGTGCTATGGAAGTATGGAGCTATGGAGCTATGGAAGTATGGAGCTATGGAGCTATGGAGCTCTGGAAGTATGGAGCTATGGAGCTCTAGAGGTATGGAGCTATGGAGCCCTGGAGCCCTGGAGCTATGGAGCTCTGGTGCTATGGAGGTATGGAGCTCTGGAGGTATGGAGCTCTGGAGGTATGGAGCTATGGAGCTATGGAGCCATGGAGCTATGGAGCTATGGAGCCCTGGAGCTATGGAGCTATGGAGCCCTGGAGCTATGGAGCTATGGAGCTCTGGTGCTATGGAGCTATGGAGCTCTGGTGCTATGGAGCTATGGAGCTCTGGTGCTATGGAGCTATGGAGCTCTGGTGCTATGGAGCTATGGAGCTCTGGAAGTATGGAGCTATGGAGCTCTGGAGGTATGGAGCTATGGAGCCCTGGAGCTATGGAGCCCTGGAGCTATGGAAGTATGGAGCTCTGGTGCTATGGAGCTATGGAGCTCTGGTGCTATGGAGCTATGGAGCTCTGGAGCTATGGAGCTCTGGAGGTATGGAGCTATGGAGCTATGGAGCTCTGGAGGTATGGAGCTATGGAGCTATGGAAGTATGGAGCTCTGGTGCTATGGAGCTATGGAGCTCTGGTGCTATGGAGCTATGGAGCTCTGGTGCTATGGAGCTATGGAGCTATGGAGCTCTGGAAGTATGGAGCTCTGGTGCTATGGAGCTATGGAGCTCTGGTGCTATGGAGCTATGGAGCTCTGGTGCTATGGAGCTATGGAGCTCTGGTGCTATGGAGCTATGGTGCTATGGAGCTCTGGTGCTATGGAGCTATGGAGCTCTGGTGCTATGGAGCTATGGAGCTCTGGAGGTATGGAGCTCTGGAGGTATGGAGCTCTGGAGGTATGGAGCTATGGAGCCCTGGAGCTCTGGAGGTATGGAGCTATGGTGCTATGGAGCTCTGAAGCCATGGAGCTCTGGTGCTATGGAGCTCTGGAGCTCTGGAGGTATGGAGCTCTGGAGGTATGGAGCTATGGAGCCCTGGAGCTCTGGAGGTATGGAGCTATGGTGCTATGGAGCTCTGAAGCCATGGAGCTCTGGTGCTATGGAGCTCTGGAGCTCTGGAGGTATGGAGCTCTGGAGGTATGGAGCTATGGAGCCCTGGAGCTCTGGAGGTATGGAGCTATGGTGCTATGGAGCTCTGAAGCCATGGAGCTCTGGTGCTATGGAGCTCTGGAGCTCTGGAGGTATGGAGCTCTGGAGGTATGGAGCTCTGGAGGTATGGAGCTATGGAGCCCTGGAGCTCTGGAGGTATGGAGCTATGGTGCTATGGAGCTCTGAAGCCATGGAGCTCTGGTGCTATGGAGCTCTGGAGGTATGGAGCTCTGGAGGTATGGAGCTCTGGAGGTATGGAGCTATGGAGCCCTGGAGCTCTGGAGGTATGGAGCTATGGTGCTATGGAGCTCTGAAGCCATGGAGCTCTGGTGCTATGGAGCTCTGGAGGTATGGAGCTCTGGAGGTATGGAGCTCTGGAGGTATGGAGCTATGGAGCTATGGAGCCCTGGAGCTCTGGAGGTATGGAGCTATGGTGCTATGGAGCTCTGAAGCCATGGAGCTCTGGTGCTATGGAGCTCTGGAGGTATGGAGCTCTGGAGGTATGGAGCTCTGGAGGTATGGAGCTATGGAGCCCTGGAGCTCTGGAGGTATGGAGCTATGGTGCTATGGAGCTCTGAAGCCATGGAGCTCTGGTGCTATGGAGCTATGGAGCTCTGGTGCTATGGAGCTATGGAGGTATGGAGCCACCAGCCAGCACCCTCCGTGGCTGGATCAATGGAAGTGTTTTAGGTACCGAGGCCTCACGCTCGACCACGCCGGCGCAGAGTTCCAGCCGCTCGGATAAGCTCTGTCACTCACCCGCCGCGCAGCCACCGGTAACGGGGAAATGTCGCCGCCTTGTGGACACGCCGTTGTAAATGAATGGGCTTTCGCACTTAGTGCAATTTTCGCCAACTCTCTGACTTAGAGCTATGGAAGTATGGAGCTATGGAGCCACCAGCCACCCAGGCTGGAGCTCTGGAGCTCTGGAGGTATGGAGCTCTGGTGCTATGGAAGTATGGAGCTCTGGTGCTATGGAAGTATGGAGCCCTGGAGCTCTGGAGGTATGGAGCTATGGTGCTATGGAGCTCTGAAGCCATGGAGCTCTGGTGCTATGGAGCTCTGGAGGTATGGAGCTCTGGAGGTATGGAGCTCTGGAGGTATGGAGCTATGGAGCCCTGGAGCTCTGGAGGTATGGAGCTATGGTGCTATGGAGCTCTGAAGCCATGGAGCTCTGGTGCTATGGAGCTATGGAGCTCTGGTGCTATGGAGCTATGGAGGTATGGAGCCACCAGCCAGCACCCTCCGTGGCTGGATCAATGGAAGTGTTTTAGGTACCAGGCAGCCAAAGGGCCGAGGCCTCACGCTCGACCACGCCGGCGCAGAGTTCCAGCCGCTCGGATAAGCTCTGTCACTCACCCGCCGCGCAGCCACCGGTAACGGGGAAATGTCGCCGCCTTGTGGACACGCCGTTGTAAATGAATGGGCTTTCGCACTTAGTGCAATTTTCGCCAACTCTCTGACTTAGAGCTATGGAAGTATGGAGCTATGGAGCCACCAGCCACCCAGGCTGGAGCTCTGGAGCTCTGGAGGTATGGAGCTCTGGTGCTATGGAAGTATGGAGCTCTGGTGCTATGGAAGTATGGAGCTATGGAGGTATGGAAGTATGGAGCTATGGAAGTATGGAGCTATGGAGCTCTGGAAGTATGGAGCTATGGAGCTCTGGAGGTATGGAGCCCTGGAGCTATGGAGCCCTGGAGCTATGGAAGTATGGAGCTCTGGTGCTATGGAGCTATGGAGCTCTGGTGCTATGGAGCTATGGAGCTATGGAGCTCTGGAGCTATGGAGCTCTGGAGGTATGGAGCTATGGAGCTATGGAGCTCTGGAGGTATGGAGCTATGGAGCTATGGAAGTATGGAGCTCTGGTGCTATGGAGCTATGGAGCTCTTGTGCTATGGAGCTATGGAGCTCTGGTGCTATGGAGCTATGGAGCTCTGGAAGTATGGAGCTCTGGTGCTATGGAGCTATGGAGCTCTGGTGCTATGGAGCTATGGAGCTCTGGTGCTATGGAGCTCTGGTGCTATGGAGCTCTGGTGCTATGGAGCTATGGAGCTCTGGTGCTATGGAGCTATGGAGCTCTGGAGGTATGGAGCTCTGGAGGTATGGAGCTCTGGAGGTATGGAGCTATGGAGCCCTGGAGCTCTGGAGGTATGGAGCTATGGTGCTATGGAGCTCTGAAGCCATGGAGCTCTGGTGCTATGGAGCTCTGGAGCTCTGGAGGTATGGAGCTCTGGAGGTATGGAGCTATGGAGCCCTGGAGCTCTGGAGGTATGGAGCTATGGAGCTCTGAAGCCATGGAGCTCTGGTGCTATGGAGCTCTGGAGCTCTGGAGGTATGGAGCTCTGGAGGTATGGAGCTATGGAGCCCTGGAGCTCTGGAGGTATGGAGCTATGGTGCTATGGAGCTCTGAAGCCATGGAGCTCTGGTGCTATGGAGCTCTGGAGGTATGGAGCTCTGGAGGTATGGAGCTCTGGAGGTATGGAGCTATGGAGCCCTGGAGCTCTGGAGGTATGGAGCTATGGTGCTATGGAGCTCTGAAGCCATGGAGCTCTGGTGCTATGGAGCTCTGGAGGTATGGAGCTCTGGAGGTATGGAGCTCTGGAGGTATGGAGCTATGGAGCCCTGGAGCTCTGGAGGTATGGAGCTATGGTGCTATGGAGCTCTGAAGCCATGGAGCTCTGGTGCTATGGAGCTATGGAGCTCTGGTGCTATGGAGCTATGGAGGTATGGAGCCACCAGCCAGCACCCTCCGTGGCTGGATCAATGGAAGTGTTTTAGGTACCAGGCAGCCAAAGGGCCGAGGCCTCACGCTCGACCACGCCGGCGCAGAGTTCCAGCCGCTCGGATAAGCTCTGTCACTCACCCGCCGCGCAGCCACCGGTAACGGGGAAATGTCGCCGCCTGGCGGACACGCCGTTGTAAATGAATGGGCTTTCGCACTTAGTGCAATTTTCGCCAACTCTCTGACTTAGAGCTATGGAAGTATGGAGCTATGGAGCCACCAGCCACCCAGGCTGGAGCTATGGAGCTCTGGAGGTATGGAGCTCAGGTGCTATGGAAGTATGGAGCTATGGAGCTATGGAAGTATGGAGCTATGGAGCTATGGAGCTCTGGAAGTATGGAGCTATGGAGCTCTGGAGGTATGGAGCTATGGAGCCCTGGAGCCCTGGAGCTATGGAGCTCTGGTGCTATGGAGGTATGGAGCTCTGGAGGTATGGAGCTCTGGAGGTATGGAGCTATGGAGCTATGGAGCCCTGGAGCTATGGAGCTATGGAGCCCTGGAGCTATGGAGCTATGGAGCCCTGGAGCTATGGAGCTATGGAGCTCTGGTGCTATGGAGCTATGGAGCTCTGGTGCTATGGAGCTATGGAGCTCTGGTGCTATGGAGCTATGGAGCTCTGGTGCTATGGAGCTATGGAGCTCTGGAAGTATGGAGCTATGGAGCTCTGGAGGTATGGAGCTATGGAGCCCTGGAGCTATGGAGCCCTGGAGCTATGGAAGTATGGAGCTCTGGTGCTATGGAGCTATGGAGCTCTGGTGCTATGGAGCTATGGAGCTCTGGAGCTATGGAGCTCTGGAGGTATGGAGCTATGGAGCTATGGAGCTCTGGAGGTATGGAGCTATGGAGCTATGGAAGTATGGAGCTCTGGTGCTATGGAGCTATGGAGCTCTGGTGCTATGGAGCTATGGAGCTCTGGTGCTATGGAGCTATGGAGCTATGGAGCTCTGGAAGTATGGAGCTCTGGTGCTATGGAGCTATGGAGCTCTGGTGCTATGGAGCTATGGAGCTCTGGTGCTATGGAGCTCTGGTGCTATGGAGCTCTGGTGCTATGGAGCTATGGAGCTCTGGTGCTATGGAGCTCTGGAGGTATGGAGCTCTGGAGGTATGGAGCTCTGGAGGTATGGAGCTATGGAGCCCTGGAGCTCTGGAGGTATGGAGCTATGGTGCTATGGAGCTCTGAAGCCATGGAGCTCTGGTGCTATGGAGCTATGGAGCTCTGGTGCTATGGAGCTATGGAGCTATGGAGCTCTGGAAGTATGGAGCTCTGGTGCTATGGAGCTATGGAGCTCTGGTGCTATGGAGCTATGGAGCTCTGGTGCTATGGAGCTATGGAGCTCTGGTGCTATGGAGCTCTGGTGCTATGGAGCTCTGGTGCTATGGAGCTATGGAGCTCTGGTGCTATGGAGCTATGGAGCTCTGGAGGTATGGAGCTCTGGAGGTATGGAGCTCTGGAGGTATGGAGCTATGGAGCCCTGGAGCTCTGGAGGTATGGAGCTATGGTGCTATGGAGCTCTGAAGCCATGGAGCTCTGGTGCTATGGAGCTCTGGAGCTCTGGAGGTATGGAGCTCTGGAGGTATGGAGCTATGGAGCCCTGGAGCTCTGGAGGTATGGAGCTATGGTGCTATGGAGCTCTGAAGCCATGGAGCTCTGGTGCTATGGAGCTCTGGAGCTCTGGAGGTATGGAGCTCTGGAGGTATGGAGCTCTGGAGGTATGGAGCTATGGAGCCCTGGAGCTCTGGAGGTATGGAGCTATGGTGCTATGGAGCTCTGAAGCCATGGAGCTCTGGTGCTATGGAGCTCTGGAGGTATGGAGCTCTGGAGGTATGGAGCTCTGGAGGTATGGAGCTATGGAGCCCTGGAGCTCTGGAGGTATGGAGCTATGGTGCTATGGAGCTCTGAAGCCATGGAGCTCTGGTGCTATGGAGCTCTGGAGGTATGGAGCTCTGGAGGTATGGAGCTCTGGAGGTATGGAGCTATGGAGCCCTGGAGCTCTGGAGGTATGGAGCTATGGTGCTATGGAGCTCTGAAGCCATGGAGCTCTGGTGCTATGGAGCTATGGAGCTCTGGTGCTATGGAGCTATGGAGGTATGGAGCCACCAGCCAGCACCCTCCGTGGCTGGATCAATGGAAGTGTTTTAGGTACCAGGCAGCCAAAGGGCCGAGGCCTCACGCTCGACCACGCCGGCGCAGAGTTCCAGCCGCTCGGATAAGCTCTGTCACTCACCCGCCGCGCAGCCACCGGTAACGGGGAAATGTCGCCGCCTGGCGGACACGCCGTTGTAAATGAATGGGCTTTCGCACTTAGTGCAATTTTCGCCAACTCTCTGACTTAGAGCTATGGAAGTATGGAGCTATGGAGCCACCAGCCACCCAGGCTGGAGCTATGGAGCTCTGGAGGTATGGAGCTCAGGTGCTATGGAAGTATGGAGCTATGGAGCTATGGAAGTATGGAGCTATGGAGCTATGGAGCTCTGGAAGTATGGAGCTATGGAGCTCTAGAGGTATGGAGCTATGGAGCCCTGGAGCCCTGGAGCTATGGAGCTCTGGTGCTATGGAGGTATGGAGCTCTGGAGGTATGGAGCTCTGGAGGTATGGAGCTATGGAGCTATGGAGCCATGGAGCTATGGAGCTATGGAGCCCTGGAGCTATGGAGCTATGGAGCCCTGGAGCTATGGAGCTATGGAGCTCTGGTGCTATGGAGCTATGGAGCTCTGGTGCTATGGAGCTATGGAGCTCTGGTGCTATGGAGCTATGGAGCTCTGGTGCTATGGAGCTATGGAGCTCTGGAAGTATGGAGCTATGGAGCTCTGGAGGTATGGAGCTATGGAGCCCTGGAGCTATGGAGCCCTGGAGCTATGGAAGTATGGAGCTCTGGTGCTATGGAGCTATGGAGCTCTGGTGCTATGGAGCTATGGAGCTCTGGAGCTATGGAGCTCTGGAGGTATGGAGCTATGGAGCTATGGAGCTCTGGAGGTATGGAGCTATGGAGCTATGGAAGTATGGAGCTCTGGTGCTATGGAGCTATGGAGCTCTGGTGCTATGGAGCTATGGAGCTCTGGTGCTATGGAGCTATGGAGCTATGGAGCTCTGGAAGTATGGAGCTCTGGTGCTATGGAGCTATGGAGCTCTGGTGCTATGGAGCTATGGAGCTCTGGTGCTATGGAGCTATGGAGCTCTGGTGCTATGGAGCTATGGTGCTATGGAGCTCTGGTGCTATGGAGCTATGGAGCTCTGGTGCTATGGAGCTATGGAGCTCTGGAGGTATGGAGCTCTGGAGGTATGGAGCTCTGGAGGTATGGAGCTTTGGAGCCCTGGAGCTCTGGAGGTATGGAGCTATGGTGCTATGGAGCTCTGAAGCCATGGAGCTCTGGTGCTATGGAGCTCTGGAGCTCTGGAGGTATGGAGCTCTGGAGGTATGGAGCTATGGAGCCCTGGAGCTCTGGAGGTATGGAGCTATGGTGCTATGGAGCTCTGAAGCCATGGAGCTCTGGTGCTATGGAGCTCTGGAGCTCTGGAGGTATGGAGCTCTGGAGGTATGGAGCTATGGAGCCCTGGAGCTCTGGAGGTATGGAGCTATGGTGCTATGGAGCTCTGAAGCCATGGAGCTCTGGTGCTATGGAGCTCTGGAGCTCTGGAGGTATGGAGCTCTGGAGGTATGGAGCTCTGGAGGTATGGAGCTATGGAGCCCTGGAGCTCTGGAGGTATGGAGCTATGGTGCTATGGAGCTCTGAAGCCATGGAGCTCTGGTGCTATGGAGCTCTGGAGGTATGGAGCTCTGGAGGTATGGAGCTCTGGAGGTATGGAGCTATGGAGCCCTGGAGCTCTGGAGGTATGGAGCTATGGTGCTATGGAGCTCTGAAGCCATGGAGCTCTGGTGCTATGGAGCTCTGGAGGTATGGAGCTCTGGAGGTATGGAGCTCTGGAGGTATGGAGCTATGGAGCCCTGGAGCTCTGGAGGTATGGAGCTATGGTGCTATGGAGCTCTGAAGCCATGGAGCTCTGGTGCTATGGAGCTCTGGAGGTATGGAGCTCTGGAGGTATGGAGCTCTGGAGGTATGGAGCTATGGAGCCCTGGAGCTCTGGAGGTATGGAGCTATGGTGCTATGGAGCTCTGAAGCCATGGAGCTCTGGTGCTATGGAGCTATGGAGCTCTGGTGCTATGGAGCTATGGAGGTATGGAGCCACCAGCCAGCACCCTCCGTGGCTGGATCAATGGAAGTGTTTTAGGTACCGAGGCCTCACGCTCGACCACGCCGGCGCAGAGTTCCAGCCGCTCGGATAAGCTCTGTCACTCACCCGCCGCGCAGCCACCGGTAACGGGGAAATGTCGCCGCCTTGTGGACACGCCGTTGTAAATGAATGGGCTTTCGCACTTAGTGCAATTTTCGCCAACTCTCTGACTTAGAGCTATGGAAGTATGGAGCTATGGAGCCACCAGCCACCCAGGCTGGAGCTCTGGAGCTCTGGAGGTATGGAGCTCTGGTGCTATGGAAGTATGGAGCTCTGGTGCTATGGAAGTATGGAGCTATGGAGGTATGGAAGTATGGAGCTATGGAAGTATGGAGCTATGGAGCTCTGGAAGTATGGAGCTATGGAGCTCTGGAGGTATGGAGCCCTGGAGCTATGGAGCCCTGGAGCTATGGAAGTATGGAGCTCTGGTGCTATGGAGCTATGGAGCTCTGGTGCTATGGAGCTATGGAGCTATGGAGCTCTGGAGCTATGGAGCTCTGGAGGTATGGAGCTATGGAGCTATGGAGCTCTGGAGGTATGGAGCTATGGAGCTATGGAAGTATGGAGCTCTGGTGCTATGGAGCTATGGAGCTCTGGTGCTATGGAGCTATGGAGCTCTGGTGCTATGGAGCTATGGAGCTATGGAGCTCTGGAAGTATGGAGCTCTGGTGCTATGGAGCTATGGAGCTCTGGTGCTATGGAGCTATGGAGCTCTGGTGCTATGGAGCTCTGGTGCTATGGAGCTCTGGTGCTATGGAGCTATGGAGCTCTGGTGCTATGGAGCTCTGGAGGTATGGAGCTCTGGAGGTATGGAGCTCTGGAGGTATGGAGCTATGGAGCCCTGGAGCTCTGGAGGTATGGAGCTATGGTGCTATGGAGCTCTGAAGCCATGGAGCTCTGGTGCTATGGAGCTATGGAGCTCTGGTGCTATGGAGCTATGGAGCTATGGAGCTCTGGAAGTATGGAGCTCTGGTGCTATGGAGCTATGGAGCTCTGGTGCTATGGAGCTATGGAGCTCTGGTGCTATGGAGCTATGGAGCTCTGGTGCTATGGAGCTCTGGTGCTATGGAGCTCTGGTGCTATGGAGCTATGGAGCTCTGGTGCTATGGAGCTATGGAGCTCTGGAGGTATGGAGCTCCGGAGGTATGGAGCTCTGGAGGTATGGAGCTATGGAGCCCTGGAGCTCTGGAGGTATGGAGCTATGGTGCTATGGAGCTCTGAAGCCATGGAGCTCTGGTGCTATGGAGCTCTGGAGCTCTGGAGGTATGGAGCTCTGGAGGTATGGAGCTATGGAGCCCTGGAGCTCTGGAGGTATGGAGCTATGGTGCTATGGAGCTCTGAAGCCATGGAGCTCTGGTGCTATGGAGCTCTGGAGCTCTGGAGGTATGGAGCTCTGGAGGTATGGAGCTCTGGAGGTATGGAGCTATGGAGCCCTGGAGCTCTGGAGGTATGGAGCTATGGTGCTATGGAGCTCTGAAGCCATGGAGCTCTGGTGCTATGGAGCTCTGGAGGTATGGAGCTCTGGAGGTATGGAGCTCTGGAGGTATGGAGCTATGGAGCCCTGGAGCTCTGGAGGTATGGAGCTATGGTGCTATGGAGCTCTGAAGCCATGGAGCTCTGGTGCTATGGAGCTCTGGAGGTATGGAGCTCTGGAGGTATGGAGCTCTGGAGGTATGGAGCTATGGAGCCCTGGAGCTCTGGAGGTATGGAGCTATGGTGCTATGGAGCTCTGAAGCCATGGAGCTCTGGTGCTATGGAGCTATGGAGCTCTGGTGCTATGGAGCTATGGAGGTATGGAGCCACCAGCCAGCACCCTCCGTGGCTGGATCAATGGAAGTGTTTTAGGTACCAGGCAGCCAAAGGGCCGAGGCCTCACGCTCGACCACGCCGGCGCAGAGTTCCAGCCGCTCGGATAAGCTCTGTCACTCACCCGCCGCGCAGCCACCGGTAACGGGGAAATGTCGCCGCCTGGCGGACACGCCGTTGTAAATGAATGGGCTTTCGCACTTAGTGCAATTTTCGCCAACTCTCTGACTTAGAGCTATGGAAGTATGGAGCTATGGAGCCACCAGCCACCCAGGCTGGAGCTATGGAGCTCTGGAGGTATGGAGCTAAGGTGCTATGGAAGTATGGAGCTATGGAGCTATGGAAGTATGGAGCTATGGAGCTATGGAGCTCTGGAAGTATGGAGCTATGGAGCTCTGGAGGTATGGAGCTATGGAGCCCTGGAGCCCTGGAGCTATGGAGCTCTGGTGCTATGGAGGTATGGAGCTCTGGAGGTATGGAGCTCTGGAGGTATGGAGCTATGGAGCTATGGAGCCCTGGAGCTATGGAGCTATGGAGCCCTGGAGCTATGGAGCTATGGAGCCCTGGAGCTATGGAGCTATGGAGCTCTGGTGCTATGGAGCTATGGAGCTCTGGTGCTATGGAGCTATGGAGCTCTGGTGCTATGGAGCTATGGAGCTCTGGTGCTATGGAGCTATGGAGCTCTGGAAGTATGGAGCTATGGAGCTCTGGAGGTATGGAGCTATGGAGCCCTGGAGCTATGGAGCCCTGGAGCTATGGAAGTATGGAGCTCTGGTGCTATGGAGCTATGGAGCTCTGGTGCTATGGAGCTATGGAGCTCTGGAGCTATGGAGCTCTGGAGGTATGGAGCTATGGAGCTATGGAGCTCTGGAGGTATGGAGCTATGGAGCTATGGAAGTATGGAGCTCTGGTGCTATGGAGCTATGGAGCTCTGGTGCTATGGAGCTATGGAGCTCTGGTGCTATGGAGCTATGGAGCTCTGGAAGTATGGAGCTCTGGTGCTATGGAGCTATGGAGCTCTGGTGCTATGGAGCTATGGAGCTCTGGTGCTATGGAGCTATGGAGCTCTGGTGCTATGGAGCTCTGGTGCTATGGAGCTCTGGTGCTATGGAGCTATGGAGCTCTGGTGCTATGGAGCTATGGAGCTCTGGAGGTATGGAGCTCTGGAGGTATGGAGCTCTGGAGGTATGGAGCTTTGGAGCCCTGGAGCTCTGGAGGTATGGAGCTATGGTGCTATGGAGCTCTGAAGCCATGGAGCTCTGGTGCTATGGAGCTCTGGAGCTCTGGAGGTATGGAGCTCTGGAGGTATGGAGCTATGGAGCCCTGGAGCTCTGGAGGTATGGAGCTATGGTGCTATGGAGCTCTGAAGCCATGGAGCTCTGGTGCTATGGAGCTCTGGAGCTCTGGAGGTATGGAGCTCTGGAGGTATGGAGCTATGGAGCCCTGGAGCTCTGGAGGTATGGAGCTATGGTGCTATGGAGCTCTGAAGCCATGGAGCTCTGGTGCTATGGAGCTCTGGAGCTCTGGAGGTATGGAGCTCTGGAGGTATGGAGCTCTGGAGGTATGGAGCTATGGAGCCCTGGAGCTCTGGAGGTATGGAGCTATGGTGCTATGGAGCTCTGAAGCCATGGAGCTCTGGTGCTATGGAGCTCTGGAGGTATGGAGCTCTGGAGGTATGGAGCTCTGGAGGTATGGAGCTATGGAGCCCTGGAGCTCTGGAGGTATGGAGCTATGGTGCTATGGAGCTCTGAAGCCATGGAGCTCTGGTGCTATGGAGCTCTGGAGGTATGGAGCTCTGGAGGTATGGAGCTCTGGAGGTATGGAGCTATGGAGCCCTGGAGCTCTGGAGGTATGGAGCTATGGTGCTATGGAGCTCTGAAGCCATGGAGCTCTGGTGCTATGGAGCTCTGGAGGTATGGAGCTCTGGAGGTATGGAGCTCTGGAGGTATGGAGCTATGGAGCCCTGGAGCTCTGGAGGTATGGAGCTATGGTGCTATGGAGCTCTGAAGCCATGGAGCTCTGGTGCTATGGAGCTATGGAGCTCTGGTGCTATGGAGCTATGGAGGTATGGAGCCACCAGCCAGCACCCTCCGTGGCTGGATCAATGGAAGTGTTTTAGGTACCAGGCAGCCAAAGGGCCGAGGCCTCACGCTCGACCACGCCGGCGCAGAGTTCCAGCCGCTCGGATAAGCTCTGTCACTCACCCGCCGCGCAGCCACCGGTAACGGGGAAATGTCGCCGCCTTGTGGACACGCCGTTGTAAATGAATGGGCTTTCGCACTTAGTGCAATTTTCGCCAACTCTCTGACTTAGAGCTATGGAAGTATGGAGCTATGGAGCCACCAGCCACCCAGGCTGGAGCTCTGGAGCTCTGGAGGTATGGAGCTCTGGTGCTATGGAAGTATGGAGCTCTGGTGCTATGGAAGTATGGAGCTATGGAGGTATGGAAGTATGGAGCTATGGAAGTATGGAGCTATGGAGCTCTGGAAGTATGGAGCTATGGAGCTCTGGAGGTATGGAGCCCTGGAGCTATGGAGCCCTGGAGCTATGGAAGTATGGAGCTCTGGTGCTATGGAGCTATGGAGCTCTGGTGCTATGGAGCTATGGAGCTATGGAGCTCTGGAGCTATGGAGCTCTGGAGGTATGGAGCTATGGAGCTATGGAGCTCTGGAGGTATGGAGCTATGGAGCTATGGAAGTATGGAGCTCTGGTGCTATGGAGCTATGGAGCTCTGGTGCTATGGAGCTATGGAGCTCTGGTGCTATGGAGCTATGGAGCTATGGAGCTCTGGAAGTATGGAGCTCTGGTGCTATGGAGCTATGGAGCTCTGGTGCTATGGAGCTATGGAGCTCTGGTGCTATGGAGCTCTGGTGCTATGGAGCTCTGGTGCTATGGAGCTATGGAGCTCTGGTGCTATGGAGCTATGGAGCTCTGGAGGTATGGAGCTCTGGAGGTATGGAGCTCTGGAGGTATGGAGCTATGGAGCCCTGGAGCTCTGGAGGTATGGAGCTATGGTGCTATGGGGCTCTGAAGCCATGGAGCTCTGGTGCTATGGAGCTCTGGAGCTCTGGAGGTATGGAGCTCTGGAGGTATGGAGCTATGGAGCCCTGGAGCTCTGGAGGTATGGAGCTATGGAGCTCTGAAGCCATGGAGCTCTGGTGCTATGGAGCTCTGGAGCTCTGGAGGTATGGAGCTCTGGAGGTATGGAGCTATGGAGCCCTGGAGCTCTGGAGGTATGGAGCTATGGTGCTATGGAGCTCTGAAGCCATGGAGCTCTGGTGCTATGGAGCTCTGGAGGTATGGAGCTCTGGAGGTATGGAGCTCTGGAGGTATGGAGCTATGGAGCCCTGGAGCTCTGGAGGTATGGAGCTATGGTGCTATGGAGCTCTGAAGCCATGGAGCTCTGGTGCTATGGAGCTCTGGAGGTATGGAGCTCTGGAGGTATGGAGCTCTGGAGGTATGGAGCTATGGAGCCCTGGAGCTCTGGAGGTATGGAGCTATGGTGCTATGGAGCTCTGAAGCCATGGAGCTCTGGTGCTATGGAGCTCTGGAGCTCTGGAGGTATGGAGCTCTGGAGGTATGGAGCTATGGAGCCCTGGAGCTCTGGAGGTATGGAGCTATGGTGCTATGGAGCTCTGAAGCCATGGAGCTCTGGTGCTATGGAGCTCTGGAGCTCTGGAGGTATGGAGCTCTGGAGGTATGGAGCTCTGGAGGTATGGAGCTATGGAGCCCTGGAGCTCTGGAGGTATGGAGCTATGGTGCTATGGAGCTCTGAAGCCATGGAGCTCTGGTGCTATGGAGCTCTGGAGGTATGGAGCTCTGGAGGTATGGAGCTCTGGAGGTATGGAGCTATGGAGCCCTGGAGCTCTGGAGGTATGGAGCTATGGTGCTATGGAGCTCTGAAGCCATGGAGCTCTGGTGCTATGGAGCTCTGGAGGTATGGAGCTCTGGAGGTATGGAGCTCTGGAGGTATGGAGCTATGGAGCCCTGGAGCTCTGGAGGTATGGAGCTATGGTGCTATGGAGCTCTGAAGCCATGGAGCTCTGGTGCTATGGAGCTATGGAGCTCTGGTGCTATGGAGCTATGGAGGTATGGAGCCACCAGCCAGCACCCTCCGTGGCTGGATCAATGGAAGTGTTTTAGGTACCAGGCAGCCAAAGGGCCGAGGCCTCACGCTCGACCACGCCGGCGCAGAGTTCCAGCCGCTCGGATAAGCTCTGTCACTCACCCGCCGCGAAGCCACCGGTAACGGGGAAATGTCGCCGCCTGGCGGACACGCCGTTGTAAATGAATGGGCTTTCGCACTTAGTGCAATTTTCGCCAACTCTCTGACTTAGAGCTATGAAAGTATGGAGCTATGGAGCCACCAGCCACCCAGGCTGGAGCTATGGAGCTCTGGAGGTATGGAGCTCAGGTGCTATGGAAGTATGGAGCTATGGAGCTATGGAAGTATGGAGCTATGGAGCTATGGAGCTCTGGAAGTATGGAGCTATGGAGCTCTGGAGGTATGGAGCTATGGAGCCCTGGAGCCCTGGAGCTATGGAGCTCTGGTGCTATGGAGGTATGGAGCTCTGGAGGTATGGAGCTCTGGAGGTATGGAGCTATGGAGCTATGGAGCCCTGGAGCTATGGAGCTATGGAGCCCTGGAGCTATGGAGCTATGGAGCCCTGGAGCTATGGAGCTATGGAGCTCTGGTGCTATGGAGCTATGGAGCTCTGGTGCTATGGAGCTATGGAGCTCTGGTGCTATGGAGCTATGGAGCTCTTGTGCTATGGAGCTATGGAGCTCTGGAAGTATGGAGCTATGGAGCTCTGGAGGTATGGAGCTATGGAGCCCTGGAGCTATGGAGCCCTGGAGCTATGGAAGTATGGAGCTCTGGTGCTATGGAGCTATGGAGCTATGGTGCTATGGAGCTATGGAGCTCTGGAGCTATGGAGCTCTGGAGGTATGGAGCTATGGAGCTATGGAGCTCTGGAGGTATGGAGCTATGGAGCTATGGAAGTATGGAGCTCTGGTGCTATGGAGCTATGGAGCTCTGGTGCTATGGAGCTATGGAGCTCTGGTGCTATGGAGCTATGGAGCTATGGAGCTCTGGAAGTATGGAGCTCTGGTGCTATGGAGCTATGGAGCTCTGGTGCTATGGAGCTATGGAGCTCTGGTGCTATGGAGCTATGGAGCTCTGGTGCTATGGAGCTCTGGTGCTATGGAGCTCTGGTGCTATGGAGCTATGGAGCTCTGGTGCTATGGAGCTATGGAGCTCTGGAGGTATGGAGCTCTGGAGGTATGGAGCTCTGGAGGTATGGAGCTTTGGAGCCCTGGAGCTCTGGAGGTATGGAGCTATGGTGCTATGGAGCTCTGAAGCCATGGAGCTCTGGTGCTATGGAGCTCTGGAGCTCTGGAGGTATGGAGCTCTGGAGGTATGGAGCTATGGAGCCCTGGAGCTCTGGAGGTATGGAGCTATGGTGCTATGGAGCTCTGAAGCCATGGAGCTCTGGTGCTATGGAGCTCTGGAGCTCTGGAGGTATGGAGCTCTGGAGGTATGGAGCTATGGAGCCCTGGAGCTCTGGAGGTATGGAGCTATGGTGCTATGGAGCTCTGAAGCCATGGAGCTCTGGTGCTATGGAGCTCTGGAGCTCTGGAGGTATGGAGCTCTGGAGGTATGGAGCTCTGGAGGTATGGAGCTATGGAGCCCTGGAGCTCTGGAGGTATGGAGCTATGGTGCTATGGAGCTCTGAAGCCATGGAGCTCTGGTGCTATGGAGCTCTGGAGGTATGGAGCTCTGGAGGTATGGAGCTCTGGAGGTATGGAGCTATGGAGCCCTGGAGCTCTGGAGGTATGGAGCTATGGTGCTATGGAGCTCTGAAGCCATGGAGCTCTGGTGCTATGGAGCTCTGGAGGTATGGAGCTCTGGAGGTATGGAGCTATGGAGCCCTGGAGCTCTGGAGGTATGGAGCTATGGTGCTATGGAGCTCTGAAGCCATGGAGCTCTGGTGCTATGGAGCTCTGGAGGTATGGAGCTCTGGAGGTATGGAGCTCTGGAGGTATGGAGCTATGGAGCCCTGGAGCTCTGGAGGTATGGAGCTATGGTGCTATGGAGCTCTGAAGCCATGGAGCTCTGGTGCTATGGAGCTCTGGAGGTATGGAGCTCTGGAGGTATGGAGCTCTATAGGTATGGAGCTATGGAGCCCTGGAGCTCTGGAGGTATGGAGCTATGGTGCTATGGAGCTCTGAAGCCATGGAGCTCTGGTGCTATGGAGCTCTGGAGGTATGGAGCTCTGGAGGTATGGAGCTCTGGAGGTATGGAGCTATGGAGCCCTGGAGCTCTGGAGGTATGGAGCTATGGAGCCCTGGAGCTCTGGAGGTATGGATTTATGGTGCTATGGAGCTCTGAAGCCATGGAGCTCTGGTGCTATGGAGCTCTGGAGCTCTGGAGGTATGGAGCTCTGGAGGTATGGAGCTCTGGAGGTATGGAGCTATGGAGCCCTGGAGCTCTGGAGGTATGGAGCTATGGTGCTATGGAGCTCTGAAGCCATGGAGCTCTGGTGCTATGGAGCTCTGGAGGTATGGAGCTCTGGAGGTATGGAGCTCTGGAGGTATGGAGCTATGGAGCCCTGGAGCTCTGGAGGTATGGAGCTATGGTGCTATGGTGCTATGGAGCTCTGAAGCCATGGAGCTCTGGTGCTATGGAGCTCTGGAGGTATGGAGCTCTGGAGGTATGGAGCTCTGGAGGTATGGAGCTATGGAGCCCTGGAGCTCTGGAGGTATGGAGCTATGGTGCTATGGAGCTCTGAAGCCATGGAGCTCTGGTGCTATGGAGCTATGGAGCTCTGGTGCTATGGAGCTATGGAGGTATGGAGCCACCAGCCAGCACCCTCCGTGGCTGGATCAATGGAAGTGTTTTAGGTACCAGGCAGCCAAAGGGCCGAGGCCTCACGCTCGACCACGCCGGCGCAGAGTTCCAGCCGCTCGGATAAGCTCTGTCACTCACCCGCCGCGCAGCCACCGGTAACGGGGAAATGTCGCCGCCTTGTGGACACGCCGTTGTAAATGAATGGGCTTTCGCACTTAGTGCAATTTTCGCCAACTCTCTGACTTAGAGCTATGGAAGTATGGAGCTATGGAGCCACCAGCCACCCAGGCTGGAGCTCTGGAGCTCTGGAGGTATGGAGCTCTGGTGCTATGGAAGTATGGAGCTCTGGTGCTATGGAAGTATGGAGCTATGGAGGTATGGAAGTATGGAGCTATGGAAGTATGGAGCTATGGAGCTCTGGAAGTATGGAGCTATGGAGCTCTGGAGGTATGGAGCCCTGGAGCTATGGAGCCCTGGAGCTATGGAAGTATGGAGCTCTGGTGCTATGGAGCTATGGAGCTCTGGTGCTATGGAGCTATGGAGCTATGGAGCTCTGGAGCTATGGAGCTCTGGAGGTATGGAGCTATGGAGCTATGGAGCTCTGGAGGTATGGAGCTATGGAGCTATGGAAGTATGGAGCTCTGGTGCTATGGAGCTATGGAGCTCTGGTGCTATGGAGCTATGGAGCTCTGGTGCTATGGAGCTATGGAGCTATGGAGCTCTGGAAGTATGGAGCTCTGGTGCTATGGAGCTATGGAGCTCTGGTGCTATGGAGCTATGGAGCTCTGGTGCTATGGAGCTCTGGTGCTATGGAGCTCTGGTGCTATGGAGCTATGGAGCTCTGGTGCTATGGAGCTATGGAGCTCTGGAGGTATGGAGCTCTGGAGGTATGGAGCTCTGGAGGTATGGAGCTATGGAGCCCTGGAGCTCTGGAGGTATGGAGCTATGGTGCTATGGAGCTCTGAAGCCATGGAGCTCTGGTGCTATGGAGCTCTGGAGCTCTGGAGGTATGGAGCTCTGGAGGTATGGAGCTATGGAGCCCTGGAGCTCTGGAGGTATGGAGCTATGGAGCTCTGAAGCCATGGAGCTCTGGTGCTATGGAGCTCTGGAGCTCTGGAGGTATGGAGCTCTGGAGGTATGGAGCTCTGGAGGTATGGAGCTATGGAGCCCTGGAGCTCTGGAGGTATGGAGCTATGGTGCTATGGAGCTCTGAAGCCATGGAGCTCTGGTGCTATGGAGCTATGGAGCTCTGGTGCTATGGAGCTATGGAGGTATGGAGCCACCAGCCAGCACCCTCCGTGGCTGGATCAATGGAAGTGTTTTAGGTACCAGGCAGCCAAAGGGCCGAGGCCTCACGCTCGACCACGCCGGCGCAGAGTTCCAGCCGCTCGGATAAGCTCTGTCACTCACCCGCCGCGCAGCCACCGGTAACGGGGAAATGTCGCCGCCTGGCGGACACGCCGTTGTAAATGAATGGGCTTTCGCACTTAGTGCAATTTTCGCCAACTCTCTGACTTAGAGCTATGGAAGTATGGAGCTATGGAGCCACCAGCCACCCAGGCTGGAGCTATGGAGCTCTGGAGGTATGGAGCTCAGGTGCTATGGAAGTATGGAGCTATGGAGCTATGGAAGTATGGAGCTATGGAGCTATGGAGCTCTGGAAGTATGGAGCTATGGAGCTCTGGAGGTATGGAGCTATGGAGCCCTGGAGCCCTGGAGCTATGGAGCTCTGGTGCTATGGAGGTATGGAGCTCTGGAGGTATGGAGCTCTGGAGGTATGGAGCTATGGAGCTATGGAGCCCTGGAGCTATGGAGCTATGGAGCCCTGGAGCTATGGAGCTATGGAGCCCTGGAGCTATGGAGCTATGGAGCTCTGGTGCTATGGAGCTATGGAGCTCTGGTGCTATGGAGCTATGGAGCTCTGGTGCTATGGAGCTATGGAGCTCTGGTGCTATGGAGCTATGGAGCTCTGGAAGTATGGAGCTATGGAGCTCTGGAGGTATGGAGCTATGGAGCCCTGGAGCTATGGAGCCCTGGAGCTATGGAAGTATGGAGCTCTGGTGCTATGGAGCTATGGAGCTCTGGTGCTATGGAGCTATGGAGCTCTGGAGCTATGGAGCTCTGGAGGTATGGAGCTATGGAGCTATGGAGCTCTGGAGGTATGGAGCTATGGAGCTATGGAAGTATGGAGCTCTGGTGCTATGGAGCTATGGAGCTCTGGTGCTATGGAGCTATGGAGCTCTGGTGCTATGGAGCTATGGAGCTATGGAGCTCTGGAAGTATGGAGCTCTGGTGCTATGGAGCTATGGAGCTCTGGTGCTATGGAGCTATGGAGCTCTGGTGCTATGGAGCTCTGGTGCTATGGAGCTCTGGTGCTATGGAGCTATGGAGCTCTGGTGCTATGGAGCTCTGGAGGTATGGAGCTCTGGAGGTATGGAGCTCTGGAGGTATGGAGCTATGGAGCCCTGGAGCTCTGGAGGTATGGAGCTATGGTGCTATGGAGCTCTGAAGCCATGGAGCTCTGGTGCTATGGAGCTATGGAGCTCTGGTGCTATGGAGCTATGGAGCTATGGAGCTCTGGAAGTATGGAGCTCTGGTGCTATGGAGCTATGGAGCTCTGGTGCTATGGAGCTATGGAGCTCTGGTGCTATGGAGCTATGGAGCTCTGGTGCTATGGAGCTCTGGTGCTATGGAGCTCTGGTGCTATGGAGCTATGGAGCTCTGGTGCTATGGAGCTATGGAGCTCTGGAGGTATGGAGCTCTGGAGGTATGGAGCTCTGGAGGTATGGAGCTATGGAGCCCTGGAGCTCTGGAGGTATGGAGCTATGGTGCTATGGAGCTCTGAAGCCATGGAGCTCTGGTGCTATGGAGCTCTGGAGCTCTGGAGGTATGGAGCTCTGGAGGTATGGAGCTATGGAGCCCTGGAGCTCTGGAGGTATGGAGCTATGGTGCTATGGAGCTCTGAAGCCATGGAGCTCTGGTGCTATGGAGCTCTGGAGCTCTGGAGGTATGGAGCTCTGGAGGTATGGAGCTCTGGAGGTATGGAGCTATGGAGCCCTGGAGCTCTGGAGGTATGGAGCTATGGTGCTATGGAGCTCTGAAGCCATGGAGCTCTGGTGCTATGGAGCTCTGGAGGTATGGAGCTCTGGAGGTATGGAGCTCTGGAGGTATGGAGCTATGGAGCCCTGGAGCTCTGGAGGTATGGAGCTATGGTGCTATGGAGCTCTGAAGCCATGGAGCTCTGGTGCTATGGAGCTCTGGAGGTATGGAGCTCTGGAGGTATGGAGCTCTGGAGGTATGGAGCTATGGAGCCCTGGAGCTCTGGAGGTATGGAGCTATGGTGCTATGGAGCTCTGAAGCCATGGAGCTCTGGTGCTATGGAGCTATGGAGCTCTGGTGCTATGGAGCTATGGAGGTATGGAGCCACCAGCCAGCACCCTCCGTGGCTGGATCAATGGAAGTGTTTTAGGTACCAGGCAGCCAAAGGGCCGAGGCCTCACGCTCGACCACGCCGGCGCAGAGTTCCAGCCGCTCGGATAAGCTCTGTCACTCACCCGCCGCGCAGCCACCGGTAACGGGGAAATGTCGCCGCCTGGCGGACACGCCGTTGTAAATGAATGGGCTTTCGCACTTAGTGCAATTTTCGCCAACTCTCTGACTTAGAGCTATGGAAGTATGGAGCTATGGAGCCACCAGCCACCCAGGCTGGAGCTATGGAGCTCTGGAGGTATGGAGCTCAGGTGCTATGGAAGTATGGAGCTATGGAGCTATGGAAGTATGGAGCTATGGAGCTATGGAGCTCTGGAAGTATGGAGCTATGGAGCTCTAGAGGTATGGAGCTATGGAGCCCTGGAGCCCTGGAGCTATGGAGCTCTGGTGCTATGGAGGTATGGAGCTCTGGAGGTATGGAGCTCTGGAGGTATGGAGCTATGGAGCTATGGAGCCATGGAGCTATGGAGCTATGGAGCCCTGGAGCTATGGAGCTATGGAGCCCTGGAGCTATGGAGCTATGGAGCTCTGGTGCTATGGAGCTATGGAGCTCTGGTGCTATGGAGCTATGGAGCTCTGGTGCTATGGAGCTATGGAGCTCTGGTGCTATGGAGCTATGGAGCTCTGGAAGTATGGAGCTATGGAGCTCTGGAGGTATGGAGCTATGGAGCCCTGGAGCTATGGAGCCCTGGAGCTATGGAAGTATGGAGCTCTGGTGCTATGGAGCTATGGAGCTCTGGTGCTATGGAGCTATGGAGCTCTGGAGCTATGGAGCTCTGGAGGTATGGAGCTATGGAGCTATGGAGCTCTGGAGGTATGGAGCTATGGAGCTATGGAAGTATGGAGCTCTGGTGCTATGGAGCTATGGAGCTCTGGTGCTATGGAGCTATGGAGCTCTGGTGCTATGGAGCTATGGAGCTATGGAGCTCTGGAAGTATGGAGCTCTGGTGCTATGGAGCTATGGAGCTCTGGTGCTATGGAGCTATGGAGCTCTGGTGCTATGGAGCTATGGAGCTCTGGTGCTATGGAGCTATGGTGCTATGGAGCTCTGGTGCTATGGAGCTATGGAGCTCTGGTGCTATGGAGCTATGGAGCTCTGGAGGTATGGAGCTCTGGAGGTATGGAGCTCTGGAGGTATGGAGCTTTGGAGCCCTGGAGCTCTGGAGGTATGGAGCTATGGTGCTATGGAGCTCTGAAGCCATGGAGCTCTGGTGCTATGGAGCTCTGGAGCTCTGGAGGTATGGAGCTCTGGAGGTATGGAGCTATGGAGCCCTGGAGCTCTGGAGGTATGGAGCTATGGTGCTATGGAGCTCTGAAGCCATGGAGCTCTGGTGCTATGGAGCTCTGGAGCTCTGGAGGTATGGAGCTCTGGAGGTATGGAGCTATGGAGCCCTGGAGCTCTGGAGGTATGGAGCTATGGTGCTATGGAGCTCTGAAGCCATGGAGCTCTGGTGCTATGGAGCTCTGGAGCTCTGGAGGTATGGAGCTCTGGAGGTATGGAGCTCTGGAGGTATGGAGCTATGGAGCCCTGGAGCTCTGGAGGTATGGAGCTATGGTGCTATGGAGCTCTGAAGCCATGGAGCTCTGGTGCTATGGAGCTCTGGAGGTATGGAGCTCTGGAGGTATGGAGCTCTGGAGGTATGGAGCTATGGAGCCCTGGAGCTCTGGAGGTATGGAGCTATGGTGCTATGGAGCTCTGAAGCCATGGAGCTCTGGTGCTATGGAGCTCTGGAGGTATGGAGCTCTGGAGGTATGGAGCTCTGGAGGTATGGAGCTATGGAGCCCTGGAGCTCTGGAGGTATGGAGCTATGGTGCTATGGAGCTCTGAAGCCATGGAGCTCTGGTGCTATGGAGCTCTGGAGGTATGGAGCTCTGGAGGTATGGAGCTCTGGAGGTATGGAGCTATGGAGCCCTGGAGCTCTGGAGGTATGGAGCTATGGTGCTATGGAGCTCTGAAGCCATGGAGCTCTGGTGCTATGGAGCTATGGAGCTCTGGTGCTATGGAGCTATGGAGGTATGGAGCCACCAGCCAGCACCCTCCGTGGCTGGATCAATGGAAGTGTTTTAGGTACCGAGGCCTCACGCTCGACCACGCCGGCGCAGAGTTCCAGCCGCTCGGATAAGCTCTGTCACTCACCCGCCGCGCAGCCACCGGTAACGGGGAAATGTCGCCGCCTTGTGGACACGCCGTTGTAAATGAATGGGCTTTCGCACTTAGTGCAATTTTCGCCAACTCTCTGACTTAGAGCTATGGAAGTATGGAGCTATGGAGCCACCAGCCACCCAGGCTGGAGCTCTGGAGCTCTGGAGGTATGGAGCTCTGGTGCTATGGAAGTATGGAGCTCTGGTGCTATGGAAGTATGGAGCTATGGAGGTATGGAAGTATGGAGCTATGGAAGTATGGAGCTATGGAGCTCTGGAAGTATGGAGCTATGGAGCTCTGGAGGTATGGAGCCCTGGAGCTATGGAGCCCTGGAGCTATGGAAGTATGGAGCTCTGGTGCTATGGAGCTATGGAGCTCTGGTGCTATGGAGCTATGGAGCTATGGAGCTCTGGAGCTATGGAGCTCTGGAGGTATGGAGCTATGGAGCTATGGAGCTCTGGAGGTATGGAGCTATGGAGCTATGGAAGTATGGAGCTCTGGTGCTATGGAGCTATGGAGCTCTGGTGCTATGGAGCTATGGAGCTCTGGTGCTATGGAGCTATGGAGCTATGGAGCTCTGGAAGTATGGAGCTCTGGTGCTATGGAGCTATGGAGCTCTGGTGCTATGGAGCTATGGAGCTCTGGTGCTATGGAGCTCTGGTGCTATGGAGCTCTGGTGCTATGGAGCTATGGAGCTCTGGTGCTATGGAGCTCTGGAGGTATGGAGCTCTGGAGGTATGGAGCTCTGGAGGTATGGAGCTATGGAGCCCTGGAGCTCTGGAGGTATGGAGCTATGGTGCTATGGAGCTCTGAAGCCATGGAGCTCTGGTGCTATGGAGCTATGGAGCTCTGGTGCTATGGAGCTATGGAGCTATGGAGCTCTGGAAGTATGGAGCTCTGGTGCTATGGAGCTATGGAGCTCTGGTGCTATGGAGCTATGGAGCTCTGGTGCTATGGAGCTATGGAGCTCTGGTGCTATGGAGCTCTGGTGCTATGGAGCTCTGGTGCTATGGAGCTATGGAGCTCTGGTGCTATGGAGCTATGGAGCTCTGGAGGTATGGAGCTCCGGAGGTATGGAGCTCTGGAGGTATGGAGCTATGGAGCCCTGGAGCTCTGGAGGTATGGAGCTATGGTGCTATGGAGCTCTGAAGCCATGGAGCTCTGGTGCTATGGAGCTCTGGAGCTCTGGAGGTATGGAGCTCTGGAGGTATGGAGCTATGGAGCCCTGGAGCTCTGGAGGTATGGAGCTATGGTGCTATGGAGCTCTGAAGCCATGGAGCTCTGGTGCTATGGAGCTCTGGAGCTCTGGAGGTATGGAGCTCTGGAGGTATGGAGCTCTGGAGGTATGGAGCTATGGAGCCCTGGAGCTCTGGAGGTATGGAGCTATGGTGCTATGGAGCTCTGAAGCCATGGAGCTCTGGTGCTATGGAGCTCTGGAGGTATGGAGCTCTGGAGGTATGGAGCTCTGGAGGTATGGAGCTATGGAGCCCTGGAGCTCTGGAGGTATGGAGCTATGGTGCTATGGAGCTCTGAAGCCATGGAGCTCTGGTGCTATGGAGCTCTGGAGGTATGGAGCTCTGGAGGTATGGAGCTCTGGAGGTATGGAGCTATGGAGCCCTGGAGCTCTGGAGGTATGGAGCTATGGTGCTATGGAGCTCTGAAGCCATGGAGCTCTGGTGCTATGGAGCTATGGAGCTCTGGTGCTATGGAGCTATGGAGGTATGGAGCCACCAGCCAGCACCCTCCGTGGCTGGATCAATGGAAGTGTTTTAGGTACCAGGCAGCCAAAGGGCCGAGGCCTCACGCTCGACCACGCCGGCGCAGAGTTCCAGCCGCTCGGATAAGCTCTGTCACTCACCCGCCGCGCAGCCACCGGTAACGGGGAAATGTCGCCGCCTGGCGGACACGCCGTTGTAAATGAATGGGCTTTCGCACTTAGTGCAATTTTCGCCAACTCTCTGACTTAGAGCTATGGAAGTATGGAGCTATGGAGCCACCAGCCACCCAGGCTGGAGCTATGGAGCTCTGGAGGTATGGAGCTAAGGTGCTATGGAAGTATGGAGCTATGGAGCTATGGAAGTATGGAGCTATGGAGCTATGGAGCTCTGGAAGTATGGAGCTATGGAGCTCTGGAGGTATGGAGCTATGGAGCCCTGGAGCCCTGGAGCTATGGAGCTCTGGTGCTATGGAGGTATGGAGCTCTGGAGGTATGGAGCTCTGGAGGTATGGAGCTATGGAGCTATGGAGCCCTGGAGCTATGGAGCTATGGAGCCCTGGAGCTATGGAGCTATGGAGCCCTGGAGCTATGGAGCTATGGAGCTCTGGTGCTATGGAGCTATGGAGCTCTGGTGCTATGGAGCTATGGAGCTCTGGTGCTATGGAGCTATGGAGCTCTGGTGCTATGGAGCTATGGAGCTCTGGAAGTATGGAGCTATGGAGCTCTGGAGGTATGGAGCTATGGAGCCCTGGAGCTATGGAGCCCTGGAGCTATGGAAGTATGGAGCTCTGGTGCTATGGAGCTATGGAGCTCTGGTGCTATGGAGCTATGGAGCTCTGGAGCTATGGAGCTCTGGAGGTATGGAGCTATGGAGCTATGGAGCTCTGGAGGTATGGAGCTATGGAGCTATGGAAGTATGGAGCTCTGGTGCTATGGAGCTATGGAGCTCTGGTGCTATGGAGCTATGGAGCTCTGGTGCTATGGAGCTATGGAGCTCTGGAAGTATGGAGCTCTGGTGCTATGGAGCTATGGAGCTCTGGTGCTATGGAGCTATGGAGCTCTGGTGCTATGGAGCTATGGAGCTCTGGTGCTATGGAGCTCTGGTGCTATGGAGCTCTGGTGCTATGGAGCTATGGAGCTCTGGTGCTATGGAGCTATGGAGCTCTGGAGGTATGGAGCTCTGGAGGTATGGAGCTCTGGAGGTATGGAGCTTTGGAGCCCTGGAGCTCTGGAGGTATGGAGCTATGGTGCTATGGAGCTCTGAAGCCATGGAGCTCTGGTGCTATGGAGCTCTGGAGCTCTGGAGGTATGGAGCTCTGGAGGTATGGAGCTATGGAGCCCTGGAGCTCTGGAGGTATGGAGCTATGGTGCTATGGAGCTCTGAAGCCATGGAGCTCTGGTGCTATGGAGCTCTGGAGCTCTGGAGGTATGGAGCTCTGGAGGTATGGAGCTATGGAGCCCTGGAGCTCTGGAGGTATGGAGCTATGGTGCTATGGAGCTCTGAAGCCATGGAGCTCTGGTGCTATGGAGCTCTGGAGCTCTGGAGGTATGGAGCTCTGGAGGTATGGAGCTCTGGAGGTATGGAGCTATGGAGCCCTGGAGCTCTGGAGGTATGGAGCTATGGTGCTATGGAGCTCTGAAGCCATGGAGCTCTGGTGCTATGGAGCTCTGGAGGTATGGAGCTCTGGAGGTATGGAGCTCTGGAGGTATGGAGCTATGGAGCCCTGGAGCTCTGGAGGTATGGAGCTATGGTGCTATGGAGCTCTGAAGCCATGGAGCTCTGGTGCTATGGAGCTCTGGAGGTATGGAGCTCTGGAGGTATGGAGCTCTGGAGGTATGGAGCTATGGAGCCCTGGAGCTCTGGAGGTATGGAGCTATGGTGCTATGGAGCTCTGAAGCCATGGAGCTCTGGTGCTATGGAGCTCTGGAGGTATGGAGCTCTGGAGGTATGGAGCTCTGGAGGTATGGAGCTATGGAGCCCTGGAGCTCTGGAGGTATGGAGCTATGGTGCTATGGAGCTCTGAAGCCATGGAGCTCTGGTGCTATGGAGCTATGGAGCTCTGGTGCTATGGAGCTATGGAGGTATGGAGCCACCAGCCAGCACCCTCCGTGGCTGGATCAATGGAAGTGTTTTAGGTACCAGGCAGCCAAAGGGCCGAGGCCTCACGCTCGACCACGCCGGCGCAGAGTTCCAGCCGCTCGGATAAGCTCTGTCACTCACCCGCCGCGCAGCCACCGGTAACGGGGAAATGTCGCCGCCTTGTGGACACGCCGTTGTAAATGAATGGGCTTTCGCACTTAGTGCAATTTTCGCCAACTCTCTGACTTAGAGCTATGGAAGTATGGAGCTATGGAGCCACCAGCCACCCAGGCTGGAGCTCTGGAGCTCTGGAGGTATGGAGCTCTGGTGCTATGGAAGTATGGAGCTCTGGTGCTATGGAAGTATGGAGCTATGGAGGTATGGAAGTATGGAGCTATGGAAGTATGGAGCTATGGAGCTCTGGAAGTATGGAGCTATGGAGCTCTGGAGGTATGGAGCCCTGGAGCTATGGAGCCCTGGAGCTATGGAAGTATGGAGCTCTGGTGCTATGGAGCTATGGAGCTCTGGTGCTATGGAGCTATGGAGCTATGGAGCTCTGGAGCTATGGAGCTCTGGAGGTATGGAGCTATGGAGCTATGGAGCTCTGGAGGTATGGAGCTATGGAGCTATGGAAGTATGGAGCTCTGGTGCTATGGAGCTATGGAGCTCTGGTGCTATGGAGCTATGGAGCTCTGGTGCTATGGAGCTATGGAGCTATGGAGCTCTGGAAGTATGGAGCTCTGGTGCTATGGAGCTATGGAGCTCTGGTGCTATGGAGCTATGGAGCTCTGGTGCTATGGAGCTCTGGTGCTATGGAGCTCTGGTGCTATGGAGCTATGGAGCTCTGGTGCTATGGAGCTATGGAGCTCTGGAGGTATGGAGCTCTGGAGGTATGGAGCTCTGGAGGTATGGAGCTATGGAGCCCTGGAGCTCTGGAGGTATGGAGCTATGGTGCTATGGGGCTCTGAAGCCATGGAGCTCTGGTGCTATGGAGCTCTGGAGCTCTGGAGGTATGGAGCTCTGGAGGTATGGAGCTATGGAGCCCTGGAGCTCTGGAGGTATGGAGCTATGGAGCTCTGAAGCCATGGAGCTCTGGTGCTATGGAGCTCTGGAGCTCTGGAGGTATGGAGCTCTGGAGGTATGGAGCTATGGAGCCCTGGAGCTCTGGAGGTATGGAGCTATGGTGCTATGGAGCTCTGAAGCCATGGAGCTCTGGTGCTATGGAGCTCTGGAGGTATGGAGCTCTGGAGGTATGGAGCTCTGGAGGTATGGAGCTATGGAGCCCTGGAGCTCTGGAGGTATGGAGCTATGGTGCTATGGAGCTCTGAAGCCATGGAGCTCTGGTGCTATGGAGCTCTGGAGGTATGGAGCTCTGGAGGTATGGAGCTCTGGAGGTATGGAGCTATGGAGCCCTGGAGCTCTGGAGGTATGGAGCTATGGTGCTATGGAGCTCTGAAGCCATGGAGCTCTGGTGCTATGGAGCTCTGGAGCTCTGGAGGTATGGAGCTCTGGAGGTATGGAGCTATGGAGCCCTGGAGCTCTGGAGGTATGGAGCTATGGTGCTATGGAGCTCTGAAGCCATGGAGCTCTGGTGCTATGGAGCTCTGGAGCTCTGGAGGTATGGAGCTCTGGAGGTATGGAGCTCTGGAGGTATGGAGCTATGGAGCCCTGGAGCTCTGGAGGTATGGAGCTATGGTGCTATGGAGCTCTGAAGCCATGGAGCTCTGGTGCTATGGAGCTCTGGAGGTATGGAGCTCTGGAGGTATGGAGCTCTGGAGGTATGGAGCTATGGAGCCCTGGAGCTCTGGAGGTATGGAGCTATGGTGCTATGGAGCTCTGAAGCCATGGAGCTCTGGTGCTATGGAGCTCTGGAGGTATGGAGCTCTGGAGGTATGGAGCTCTGGAGGTATGGAGCTATGGAGCCCTGGAGCTCTGGAGGTATGGAGCTATGGTGCTATGGAGCTCTGAAGCCATGGAGCTCTGGTGCTATGGAGCTATGGAGCTCTGGTGCTATGGAGCTATGGAGGTATGGAGCCACCAGCCAGCACCCTCCGTGGCTGGATCAATGGAAGTGTTTTAGGTACCAGGCAGCCAAAGGGCCGAGGCCTCACGCTCGACCACGCCGGCGCAGAGTTCCAGCCGCTCGGATAAGCTCTGTCACTCACCCGCCGCGAAGCCACCGGTAACGGGGAAATGTCGCCGCCTGGCGGACACGCCGTTGTAAATGAATGGGCTTTCGCACTTAGTGCAATTTTCGCCAACTCTCTGACTTAGAGCTATGAAAGTATGGAGCTATGGAGCCACCAGCCACCCAGGCTGGAGCTATGGAGCTCTGGAGGTATGGAGCTCAGGTGCTATGGAAGTATGGAGCTATGGAGCTATGGAAGTATGGAGCTATGGAGCTATGGAGCTCTGGAAGTATGGAGCTATGGAGCTCTGGAGGTATGGAGCTATGGAGCCCTGGAGCCCTGGAGCTATGGAGCTCTGGTGCTATGGAGGTATGGAGCTCTGGAGGTATGGAGCTCTGGAGGTATGGAGCTATGGAGCTATGGAGCCCTGGAGCTATGGAGCTATGGAGCCCTGGAGCTATGGAGCTATGGAGCCCTGGAGCTATGGAGCTATGGAGCTCTGGTGCTATGGAGCTATGGAGCTCTGGTGCTATGGAGCTATGGAGCTCTGGTGCTATGGAGCTATGGAGCTCTTGTGCTATGGAGCTATGGAGCTCTGGAAGTATGGAGCTATGGAGCTCTGGAGGTATGGAGCTATGGAGCCCTGGAGCTATGGAGCCCTGGAGCTATGGAAGTATGGAGCTCTGGTGCTATGGAGCTATGGAGCTATGGTGCTATGGAGCTATGGAGCTCTGGAGCTATGGAGCTCTGGAGGTATGGAGCTATGGAGCTATGGAGCTCTGGAGGTATGGAGCTATGGAGCTATGGAAGTATGGAGCTCTGGTGCTATGGAGCTATGGAGCTCTGGTGCTATGGAGCTATGGAGCTCTGGTGCTATGGAGCTATGGAGCTATGGAGCTCTGGAAGTATGGAGCTCTGGTGCTATGGAGCTATGGAGCTCTGGTGCTATGGAGCTATGGAGCTCTGGTGCTATGGAGCTATGGAGCTCTGGTGCTATGGAGCTCTGGTGCTATGGAGCTCTGGTGCTATGGAGCTATGGAGCTCTGGTGCTATGGAGCTATGGAGCTCTGGAGGTATGGAGCTCTGGAGGTATGGAGCTCTGGAGGTATGGAGCTTTGGAGCCCTGGAGCTCTGGAGGTATGGAGCTATGGTGCTATGGAGCTCTGAAGCCATGGAGCTCTGGTGCTATGGAGCTCTGGAGCTCTGGAGGTATGGAGCTCTGGAGGTATGGAGCTATGGAGCCCTGGAGCTCTGGAGGTATGGAGCTATGGTGCTATGGAGCTCTGAAGCCATGGAGCTCTGGTGCTATGGAGCTCTGGAGCTCTGGAGGTATGGAGCTCTGGAGGTATGGAGCTATGGAGCCCTGGAGCTCTGGAGGTATGGAGCTATGGTGCTATGGAGCTCTGAAGCCATGGAGCTCTGGTGCTATGGAGCTCTGGAGCTCTGGAGGTATGGAGCTCTGGAGGTATGGAGCTCTGGAGGTATGGAGCTATGGAGCCCTGGAGCTCTGGAGGTATGGAGCTATGGTGCTATGGAGCTCTGAAGCCATGGAGCTCTGGTGCTATGGAGCTCTGGAGGTATGGAGCTCTGGAGGTATGGAGCTCTGGAGGTATGGAGCTATGGAGCCCTGGAGCTCTGGAGGTATGGAGCTATGGTGCTATGGAGCTCTGAAGCCATGGAGCTCTGGTGCTATGGAGCTCTGGAGGTATGGAGCTCTGGAGGTATGGAGCTATGGAGCCCTGGAGCTCTGGAGGTATGGAGCTATGGTGCTATGGAGCTCTGAAGCCATGGAGCTCTGGTGCTATGGAGCTCTGGAGGTATGGAGCTCTGGAGGTATGGAGCTCTGGAGGTATGGAGCTATGGAGCCCTGGAGCTCTGGAGGTATGGAGCTATGGTGCTATGGAGCTCTGAAGCCATGGAGCTCTGGTGCTATGGAGCTCTGGAGGTATGGAGCTCTGGAGGTATGGAGCTCTATAGGTATGGAGCTATGGAGCCCTGGAGCTCTGGAGGTATGGAGCTATGGTGCTATGGAGCTCTGAAGCCATGGAGCTCTGGTGCTATGGAGCTCTGGAGGTATGGAGCTCTGGAGGTATGGAGCTCTGGAGGTATGGAGCTATGGAGCCCTGGAGCTCTGGAGGTATGGAGCTATGGAGCCCTGGAGCTCTGGAGGTATGGATTTATGGTGCTATGGAGCTCTGAAGCCATGGAGCTCTGGTGCTATGGAGCTCTGGAGCTCTGGAGGTATGGAGCTCTGGAGGTATGGAGCTCTGGAGGTATGGAGCTATGGAGCCCTGGAGCTCTGGAGGTATGGAGCTATGGTGCTATGGAGCTCTGAAGCCATGGAGCTCTGGTGCTATGGAGCTCTGGAGGTATGGAGCTCTGGAGGTATGGAGCTCTGGAGGTATGGAGCTATGGAGCCCTGGAGCTCTGGAGGTATGGAGCTATGGTGCTATGGTGCTATGGAGCTCTGAAGCCATGGAGCTCTGGTGCTATGGAGCTCTGGAGGTATGGAGCTCTGGAGGTATGGAGCTCTGGAGGTATGGAGCTATGGAGCCCTGGAGCTCTGGAGGTATGGAGCTATGGTGCTATGGAGCTCTGAAGCCATGGAGCTCTGGTGCTATGGAGCTATGGAGCTCTGGTGCTATGGAGCTATGGAGGTATGGAGCCACCAGCCAGCACCCTCCGTGGCTGGATCAATGGAAGTGTTTTAGGTACCAGGCAGCCAAAGGGCCGAGGCCTCACGCTCGACCACGCCGGCGCAGAGTTCCAGCCGCTCGGATAAGCTCTGTCACTCACCCGCCGCGCAGCCACCGGTAACGGGGAAATGTCGCCGCCTTGTGGACACGCCGTTGTAAATGAATGGGCTTTCGCACTTAGTGCAATTTTCGCCAACTCTCTGACTTAGAGCTATGGAAGTATGGAGCTATGGAGCCACCAGCCACCCAGGCTGGAGCTCTGGAGCTCTGGAGGTATGGAGCTCTGGTGCTATGGAAGTATGGAGCTCTGGTGCTATGGAAGTATGGAGCTATGGAGGTATGGAAGTATGGAGCTATGGAAGTATGGAGCTATGGAGCTCTGGAAGTATGGAGCTATGGAGCTCTGGAGGTATGGAGCCCTGGAGCTATGGAGCCCTGGAGCTATGGAAGTATGGAGCTCTGGTGCTATGGAGCTATGGAGCTCTGGTGCTATGGAGCTATGGAGCTATGGAGCTCTGGAGCTATGGAGCTCTGGAGGTATGGAGCTATGGAGCTATGGAGCTCTGGAGGTATGGAGCTATGGAGCTATGGAAGTATGGAGCTCTGGTGCTATGGAGCTATGGAGCTCTGGTGCTATGGAGCTATGGAGCTCTGGTGCTATGGAGCTATGGAGCTATGGAGCTCTGGAAGTATGGAGCTCTGGTGCTATGGAGCTATGGAGCTCTGGTGCTATGGAGCTATGGAGCTCTGGTGCTATGGAGCTCTGGTGCTATGGAGCTCTGGTGCTATGGAGCTATGGAGCTCTGGTGCTATGGAGCTATGGAGCTCTGGAGGTATGGAGCTCTGGAGGTATGGAGCTCTGGAGGTATGGAGCTATGGAGCCCTGGAGCTCTGGAGGTATGGAGCTATGGTGCTATGGAGCTCTGAAGCCATGGAGCTCTGGTGCTATGGAGCTCTGGAGCTCTGGAGGTATGGAGCTCTGGAGGTATGGAGCTATGGAGCCCTGGAGCTCTGGAGGTATGGAGCTATGGAGCTCTGAAGCCATGGAGCTCTGGTGCTATGGAGCTCTGGAGCTCTGGAGGTATGGAGCTCTGGAGGTATGGAGCTCTGGAGGTATGGAGCTATGGAGCCCTGGAGCTCTGGAGGTATGGAGCTATGGTGCTATGGAGCTCTGAAGCCATGGAGCTCTGGTGCTATGGAGCTATGGAGCTCTGGTGCTATGGAGCTATGGAGGTATGGAGCCACCAGCCAGCACCCTCCGTGGCTGGATCAATGGAAGTGTTTTAGGTACCAGGCAGCCAAAGGGCCGAGGCCTCACGCTCGACCACGCCGGCGCAGAGTTCCAGCCGCTCGGATAAGCTCTGTCACTCACCCGCCGCGAAGCCACCGGTAACGGGGAAATGTCGCCGCCTGGCGGACACGCCGTTGTAAATGAATGGGCTTTCGCACTTAGTGCAATTTTCGCCAACTCTCTGACTTAGAGCTATGAAAGTATGGAGCTATGGAGCCACCAGCCACCCAGGCTGGAGCTATGGAGCTCTGGAGGTATGGAGCTCAGGTGCTATGGAAGTATGGAGCTATGGAGCTATGGAAGTATGGAGCTATGGAGCTATGGAGCTCTGGAAGTATGGAGCTATGGAGCTCTGGAGGTATGGAGCTATGGAGCCCTGGAGCCCTGGAGCTATGGAGCTCTGGTGCTATGGAGGTATGGAGCTCTGGAGGTATGGAGCTCTGGAGGTATGGAGCTATGGAGCTATGGAGCCCTGGAGCTATGGAGCTATGGAGCCCTGGAGCTATGGAGCTATGGAGCCCTGGAGCTATGGAGCTATGGAGCTCTGGTGCTATGGAGCTATGGAGCTCTGGTGCTATGGAGCTATGGAGCTCTGGTGCTATGGAGCTATGGAGCTCTGGTGCTATGGAGCTATGGAGCTCTGGAAGTATGGAGCTATGGAGCTCTGGAGGTATGGAGCTATGGAGCCCTGGAGCTATGGAGCCCTGGAGCTATGGAAGTATGGAGCTCTGGTGCTATGGAGCTATGGAGCTCTGGTGCTATGGAGCTATGGAGCTCTGGAGCTATGGAGCTCTGGAGGTATGGAGCTATGGAGCTATGGAGCTCTGGAGGTATGGAGCTATGGAGCTATGGAAGTATGGAGCTCTGGTGCTATGGAGCTATGGAGCTCTGGTGCTATGGAGCTATGGAGCTCTGGTGCTATGGAGCTATGGAGCTATGGAGCTCTGGAAGTATGGAGCTCTGGTGCTATGGAGCTATGGAGCTCTGGTGCTATGGAGCTATGGAGCTCTGGTGCTATGGAGCTATGGAGCTCTGGTGCTATGGAGCTCTGGTGCTATGGAGCTCTGGTGCTATGGAGCTATGGAGCTCTGGTGCTATGGAGCTATGGAGCTCTGGAGGTATGGAGCTCTGGAGGTATGGAGCTCTGGAGGTATGGAGCTTTGGAGCCCTGGAGCTCTGGAGGTATGGAGCTATGGTGCTATGGAGCTCTGAAGCCATGGAGCTCTGGTGCTATGGAGCTCTGGAGCTCTGGAGGTATGGAGCTCTGGAGGTATGGAGCTATGGAGCCCTGGAGCTCTGGAGGTATGGAGCTATGGTGCTATGGAGCTCTGAAGCCATGGAGCTCTGGTGCTATGGAGCTCTGGAGCTCTGGAGGTATGGAGCTCTGGAGGTATGGAGCTATGGAGCCCTGGAGCTCTGGAGGTATGGAGCTATGGTGCTATGGAGCTCTGAAGCCATGGAGCTCTGGTGCTATGGAGCTCTGGAGCTCTGGAGGTATGGAGCTCTGGAGGTATGGAGCTCTGGAGGTATGGAGCTATGGAGCCCTGGAGCTCTGGAGGTATGGAGCTATGGTGCTATGGAGCTCTGAAGCCATGGAGCTCTGGTGCTATGGAGCTCTGGAGGTATGGAGCTCTGGAGGTATGGAGCTCTGGAGGTATGGAGCTATGGAGCCCTGGAGCTCTGGAGGTATGGAGCTATGGTGCTATGGAGCTCTGAAGCCATGGAGCTCTGGTGCTATGGAGCTCTGGAGGTATGGAGCTCTGGAGGTATGGAGCTATGGAGCCCTGGAGCTCTGGAGGTATGGAGCTATGGTGCTATGGAGCTCTGAAGCCATGGAGCTCTGGTGCTATGGAGCTCTGGAGGTATGGAGCTCTGGAGGTATGGAGCTCTGGAGGTATGGAGCTATGGAGCCCTGGAGCTCTGGAGGTATGGAGCTATGGTGCTATGGAGCTCTGAAGCCATGGAGCTCTGGTGCTATGGAGCTCTGGAGGTATGGAGCTCTGGAGGTATGGAGCTCTGGAGGTATGGAGCTATGGAGCCCTGGAGCTCTGGAGGTATGGAGCTATGGTGCTATGGAGCTCTGAAGCCATGGAGCTCTGGTGCTATGGAGCTCTGGAGGTATGGAGCTCTGGAGGTATGGAGCTCTGGAGGTATGGAGCTATGGAGCCCTGGAGCTCTGGAGGTATGGAGCTATGGAGCCCTGGAGCTCTGGAGGTATGGATTTATGGTGCTATGGAGCTCTGAAGCCATGGAGCTCTGGTGCTATGGAGCTCTGGAGCTCTGGAGGTATGGAGCTCTGGAGGTATGGAGCTCTGGAGGTATGGAGCTATGGAGCCCTGGAGCTCTGGAGGTATGGAGCTATGGTGCTATGGAGCTCTGAAGCCATGGAGCTCTGGTGCTATGGAGCTCTGGAGGTATGGAGCTCTGGAGGTATGGAGCTCTGGAGGTATGGAGCTATGGAGCCCTGGAGCTCTGGAGGTATGGAGCTATGGTGCTATGGAGCTCTGAAGCCATGGAGCTCTGGTGCTATGGAGCTATGGAGCTCTGGTGCTATGGAGCTATGGAGGTATGGAGCCACCAGCCAGCACCCTCCGTGGCTGGATCAATGGAAGTGTTTTAGGTACCAGGCAGCCAAAGGGCCGAGGCCTCACGCTCGACCACGCCGGCGCAGAGTTCCAGCCGCTCGGATAAGCTCTGTCACTCACCCGCCGCGCAGCCACCGGTAACGGGGAAATGTCGCCGCCTGGCGGACACGCCGTTGTAAATGAATGGGCTTTCGCACTTAGTGCAATTTTCGCCAACTCTCTGACTTAGAGCTATGGAAGTATGGAGCTATGGAGCCACCAGCCACCCAGGCTGGAGCTCTGGAGCTCTGGAGGTATGGAGCTCTGGTGCTATGGAAGTATGGAGCTCTGGTGCTATGGAAGTATGGAGCTATGGAGGTATGGAAGTATGGAGCTATGGAAGTATGGAGCTATGGAGCTCTGGAAGTATGGAGCTATGGAGCTCTGGAGGTATGGAGCCCTGGAGCTATGGAGCCCTGGAGCTATGGAAGTATGGAGCTCTGGTGCTATGGAGCTATGGAGCTCTGGTGCTATGGAGCTATGGAGCTATGGAGCTCTGGAGCTATGGAGCTCTGGAGGTATGGAGCTATGGAGCTATGGAGCTCTGGAGGTATGGAGCTATGGAGCTATGGAAGTATGGAGCTCTGGTGCTATGGAGCTATGGAGCTCTGGTGCTATGGAGCTATGGAGCTCTGGTGCTATGGAGCTATGGAGCTATGGAGCTCTGGAAGTATGGAGCTCTGGTGCTATGGAGCTATGGAGCTCTGGTGCTATGGAGCTATGGAGCTCTGGTGCTATGGAGCTCTGGTGCTATGGAGCTCTGGTGCTATGGAGCTATGGAGCTCTGGTGCTATGGAGCTATGGAGCTCTGGAGGTATGGAGCTCTGGAGGTATGGAGCTCTGGAGGTATGGAGCTTTGGAGCCCTGGAGCTCTGGAGGTATGGAGCTATGGTGCTATGGAGCTCTGAAGCCATGGAGCTCTGGTGCTATGGAGCTCTGGAGCTCTGGAGGTATGGAGCTCTGGAGGTATGGAGCTATGGAGCCCTGGAGCTCTGGAGGTATGGAGCTATGGTGCTATGGAGCTCTGAAGCCATGGAGCTCTGGTGCTATGGAGCTCTGGAGCTCTGGAGGTATGGAGCTCTGGAGGTATGGAGCTATGGAGCCCTGGAGCTCTGGAGGTATGGAGCTATGGTGCTATGGAGCTCTGAAGCCATGGAGCTCTGGTGCTATGGAGCTCTGGAGCTCTGGAGGTATGGAGCTCTGGAGGTATGGAGCTCTGGAGGTATGGAGCTATGGAGCCCTGGAGCTCTTGAGGTATGGAGCTATGGTGCTATGGAGCTCTGAAGCCATGGAGCTCTGGTGCTATGGAGCTCTGGAGGTATGGAGCTCTGGAGGTATGGAGCTCTGGAGGTATGGAGCTATGGAGCCCTGGAGCTCTGGAGGTATGGAGCTATGGTGCTATGGAGCTCTGAAGCCATGGAGCTCTGGTGCTATGGAGCTATGGAGCTCTGGTGCTATGGAGCTATGGAGGTATGGAGCCACCAGCCAGCACTCTCCGTGGCTGGATCAATGGAAGTGTTTTAGGTACCAGGCAGCCAAAGGGCCGAGGCCTCACGCTCGACCACGCCGGCGCAGAGTTCCAGCCGCTCGGATAAGCTCTGTCACTCACCCGCCGCGCAGCCACCGGTAACGGGGAAATGTCGCCGCCTTGTGGACACGCCGTTGTAAATGAATGGGCTTTCGCACTTAGTGCAATTTTCGCCAACTCTCTGACTTAGAGCTATGGAAGTATGGAGCTATGGAGCCACCAGCCACCCAGGCTGGAGCTCTGGAGCTCTGGAGGTATGGAGCTCTGGTGCTATGGAAGTATGGAGCTCTGGTGCTATGGAAGTATGGAGCTATGGAGGTATGGAAGTATGGAGCTATGGAAGTATGGAGCTATGGAGCTCTGGAAGTATGGAGCTATGGAGCTCTGGAGGTATGGAGCCCTGGAGCTATGGAGCCCTGGAGCTATGGAAGTATGGAGCTCTGGTGCTATGGAGCTATGGAGCTCTGGTGCTATGGAGCTATGGAGCTATGGAGCTCTGGAGCTATGGAGCTCTGGAGGTATGGAGCTATGGAGCTATGGAGCTCTGGAGGTATGGAGCTATGGAGCTATGGAAGTATGGAGCTCTGGTGCTATGGAGCTATGGAGCTCTGGTGCTATGGAGCTATGGAGCTCTGGTGCTATGGAGCTATGGAGCTATGGAGCTCTGGAAGTATGGAGCTCTGGTGCTATGGAGCTATGGAGCTCTGGTGCTATGGAGCTATGGAGCTCTGGTGCTATGGAGCTCTGGTGCTATGGAGCTCTGGTGCTATGGAGCTATGGAGCTCTGGTGCTATGGAGCTCTGGAGGTATGGAGCTCTGGAGGTATGGAGCTCTGGAGGTATGGAGCTATGGAGCCCTGGAGCTCTGGAGGTATGGAGCTATGGTGCTATGGAGCTCTGAAGCCATGGAGCTCTGGTGCTATGGAGCTATGGAGCTCTGGTGCTATGGAGCTATGGAGCTATGGAGCTCTGGAAGTATGGAGCTCTGGTGCTATGGAGCTATGGAGCTCTGGTGCTACGGAGCTATGGAGCTCTGGTCCTATGGAGCTATGGAGCTCTGGTGCTATGGAGCTCTGGTGCTATGGAGCTCTGGTGCTATGGAGCTATGGAGCTCTGGTGCTATGGAGCTATGGAGCTCTGGAGGTATGGAGCTCTGGAGGTATGGAGCTCTGGAGGTATGGAGCTATGGAGCCCTGGAGCTCTGGAGGTATGGAGCTATGGTGCTATGGAGCTCTGAAGCCATGGAGCTCTGGTGCTATGGAGCTCTGGAGCTCTGGAGGTATGGAGCTCTGGAGGTATGGAGCTATGGAGCCCTGGAGCTCTGGAGGTATGGAGCTATGGTGCTATGGAGCTCTGAAGCCATGGAGCTCTGGTGCTATGGAGCTATGGAGCTCTGGTGCTATGGAGCTATGGAGGTATGGAGCCACCAGCCAGCACCCTCCGTGGCTGGATCAATGGAAGTGTTTTAGGTACCAGGCAGCCAAAGGGCCGAGGCCTCACGCTCGACCACGCCGGCGCAGAGTTCCAGCCGCTCGGATAAGCTCTGTCACTCACCCGCCGCGCAGCCACCGGTAACGGGGAAATGTCGCCGCCTTGTGGACACGCCGTTGTAAATGAATGGGCTTTCGCACTTAGTGCAATTTTCGCCAACTCTCTGACTTAGAGCTATGGAAGTTGAGCTATGGAGCCACCAGCCACCCAGGCTGGAGCTCTGGAGCTCTGGAGGTATGGAGCTCTGGTGCTATGGAAGTATGGAGCTCTGGTGCTATGGAAGTATGGAGCTATGGAGGTATGGAAGTATGGAGCTATGGAAGTATGGAGCTATGGAGCTCTGGAAGTATGGAGCTATGGAGCTCTGGAGGTATGGAGCCCTGGAGCTATGGAGCCCTGGAGCTATGGAAGTATGGAGCTCTGGTGCTATGGAGCTATGGAGCTCTGGTGCTATGGAGCTATGGAGCTATGGAGCTCTGGAGCTATGGAGCTCTGGAGGTATGGAGCTATGGAGCTATGGAGCTCTGGAGGTATGGAGCTATGGAGCTATGGAAGTATGGAGCTCTGGTGCTATGGAGCTATGGAGCTCTGGTGCTATGGAGCTATGGAGCTCTGGTGCTATGGAGCTATGGAGCTATGGAGCTCTGGAAGTATGGAGCTCTGGTGCTATGGAGCTATGGAGCTCTGGTGCTATGGAGCTCTGGTGCTATGGAGCTATGGAGCTCTGGTGCTATGGAGCTCTGGAGGTATGGAGCTCTGGAGGTATGGAGCTCTGGAGGTATGGAGCTATGGAGCCCTGGAGCTCTGGAGGTATGGAGCTATGGTGCTATGGAGCTCTGAAGCCATGGAGCTCTGGTGCTATGGAGCTATGGAGCTCTGGTGCTATGGAGCTATGGAGCTATGGAGCTCTGGAAGTATGGAGCTCTGGTGCTATGGAGCTATGGAGCTCTGGTGCTATGGAGCTATGGAGCTCTGGTGCTATGGAGCTATGGAGCTCTGGTGCTATGGAGCTCTGGTGCTATGGAGCTCTGGTGCTATGGAGCTCTGGTGCTATGGAGCTATGGAGCTCTGGTGCTATGGAGCTATGGAGCTCTGGAGGTATGGAGCTCTGGAGGTATGGAGCTCTGGAGGTATGGAGCTATGGAGCCCTGGAGCTCTGGAGGTATGGAGCTATGGTGCTATGGAGCTCTGAAGCCATGGAGCTCTGGTGCTATGGAGCTCTGGAGCTCTGGAGGTATGGAGCTCTGGAGGTATGGAGCTATGGAGCCCTGGAGCTCTGGAGGTATGGAGCTATGGTGCTATGGAGCTCTGAAGCCATGGAGCTCTGGTGCTATGGAGCTCTGGAACTCTGGAGGTATGGAGCTCTGGAGGTATGGAGCTCTGGAGGTATGGAGCTATGGAGCCCTGGAGCTCTGGAGGTATGGAGCTATGGTGCTATGGAGCTCTGAAGCCATGGAGCTCTGGTGCTATGGAGCTCTGGAGGTATGGAGCTCTGGAGGTATGGAGCTCTGGAGGTATGGAGCTATGGAGCCCTGGAGCTCTGGAGGTATGGAGCTATGGTGCTATGGAGCTCTGAAGCCATGGAGCTCTGGTGCTATGGAGCTCTGGAGGTATGGAGCTCTGGAGGTATGGAGCTCTGGAGGTATGGAGCTATGGAGCCCTGGAGCTCTGGAGGTATGGAGCTATGGTGCTATGGAGCTCTGAAGCCATGGAGCTCTGGTGCTATGGAGCTATGGAGCTCTGGTGCTATGGAGCTATGGAGGTATGGAGCCACCAGCCAGCACCCTCCGTGGCTGGATCAATGGAAGTGTTTTAGGTACCAGGCAGCCAAAGGGCCGAGGCCTCACGCTCGACCACGCCGGCGCAGAGTTCCAGCCGCTCGGATAAGCTCTGTCACTCACCCGCCGCGAAGCCACCGGTAACGGGGAAATGTCGCCGCCTGGCGGACACGCCGTTGTAAATGAATGGGCTTTCGCACTTAGTGCAATTTTCGCCAACTCTCTGACTTAGAGCTATGAAAGTATGGAGCTATGGAGCCACCAGCCACCCAGGCTGGAGCTATGGAGCTCTGGAGGTATGGAGCTCAGGTGCTATGGAAGTATGGAGCTATGGAGCTATGGAAGTATGGAGCTATGGAGCTATGGAGCTCTGGAAGTATGGAGCTATGGAGCTCTGGAGGTATGGAGCTATGGAGCCCTGGAGCCCTGGAGCTATGGAGCTCTGGTGCTATGGAGGTATGGAGCTCTGGAGGTATGGAGCTCTGGAGGTATGGAGCTATGGAGCTATGGAGCTATGGAGCCCTGGAGCTATGGAGCTATGGAGCCCTGGAGCTATGGAGCTATGGAGCCCTGGAGCTATGGAGCTATGGAGCTCTGGTGCTATGGAGCTATGGAGCTCTGGTGCTATGGAGCTATGGAGCTCTGGTGCTATGGAGCTATGGAGCTCTGGTGCTATGGAGCTATGGAGCTCTGGAAGTATGGAGCTATGGAGCTCTGGAGGTATGGAGCTATGGAGCCCTGGAGCTATGGAGCCCTGGAGCTATGGAAGTATGGAGCTCTGGTGCTATGGAGCTATGGAGCTCTGGTGCTATGGAGCTATGGAGCTCTGGAGCTATGGAGCTCTGGAGGTATGGAGCTATGGAGCTATGGAGCTCTGGAGGTATGGAGCTATGGAGCTATGGAAGTATGGAGCTCTGGTGCTATGGAGCTATGGAGCTCTGGTGCTATGGAGCTATGGAGCTCTGGTGCTATGGAGCTATGGAGCTATGGAGCTCTGGAAGTATGGAGCTCTGGTGCTATGGAGCTATGGAGCTCTGGTGCTATGGAGCTATGGAGCTCTGGTGCTATGGAGCTATGGAGCTCTGGTGCTATGGAGCTCTGGTGCTATGGAGCTCTGGTGCTATGGAGCTATGGAGCTCTGGTGCTATGGAGCTATGGAGCTCTGGAGGTATGGAGCTCTGGAGGTATGGAGCTCTGGAGGTATGGAGCTTTGGAGCCCTGGAGCTCTGGAGGTATGGAGCTATGGTGCTATGGAGCTCTGAAGCCATGGAGCTCTGGTGCTATGGAGCTCTGGAGCTCTGGAGGTATGGAGCTCTGGAGGTATGGAGCTATGGAGCCCTGGAGCTCTGGAGGTATGGAGCTATGGTGCTATGGAGCTCTGAAGCCATGGAGCTCTGGTGCTATGGAGCTCTGGAGCTCTGGAGGTATGGAGCTCTGGAGGTATGGAGCTATGGAGCCCTGGAGCTCTGGAGGTATGGAGCTATGGTGCTATGGAGCTCTGAAGCCATGGAGCTCTGGTGCTATGGAGCTCTGGAGCTCTGGAGGTATGGAGCTCTGGAGGTATGGAGCTCTGGAGGTATGGAGCTATGGAGCCCTGGAGCTCTGGAGGTATGGAGCTATGGTGCTATGGAGCTCTGAAGCCATGGAGCTCTGGTGCTATGGAGCTCTGGAGGTATGGAGCTCTGGAGGTATGGAGCTCTGGAGGTATGGAGCTATGGAGCCCTGGAGCTCTGGAGGTATGGAGCTATGGTGCTATGGAGCTCTGAAGCCATGGAGCTCTGGTGCTATGGAGCTCTGGAGGTATGGAGCTCTGGAGGTATGGAGCTATGGAGCCCTGGAGCTCTGGAGGTATGGAGCTATGGTGCTATGGAGCTCTGAAGCCATGGAGCTCTGGTGCTATGGAGCTCTGGAGGTATGGAGCTCTGGAGGTATGGAGCTCTGGAGGTATGGAGCTATGGAGCCCTGGAGCTCTGGAGGTATGGAGCTATGGTGCTATGGAGCTCTGAAGCCATGGAGCTCTGGTGCTATGGAGCTCTGGAGGTATGGAGCTCTGGAGGTATGGAGCTCTGGAGGTATGGAGCTATGGAGCCCTGGAGCTCTGGAGGTATGGAGCTATGGTGCTATGGAGCTCTGAAGCCATGGAGCTCTGGTGCTATGGAGCTCTGGAGGTATGGAGCTCTGGAGGTATGGAGCTCTGGAGGTATGGAGCTATGGAGCCCTGGAGCTCTGGAGGTATGGAGCTATGGAGCCCTGGAGCTCTGGAGGTATGGATTTATGGTGCTATGGAGCTCTGAAGCCATGGAGCTCTGGTGCTATGGAGCTCTGGAGCTCTGGAGGTATGGAGCTCTGGAGGTATGGAGCTCTGGAGGTATGGAGCTATGGAGCCCTGGAGCTCTGGAGGTATGGAGCTATGGTGCTATGGAGCTCTGAAGCCATGGAGCTCTGGTGCTATGGAGCTCTGGAGGTATGGAGCTCTGGAGGTATGGAGCTCTGGAGGTATGGAGCTATGGAGCCCTGGCGCTCTGGAGGTATGGAGCTATGGTGCTATGGTGCTATGGAGCTCTGAAGCCATGGAGCTCTGGTGCTATGGAGCTCTGGAGGTATGGAGCTCTGGAGGTATGGAGCTCTGGAGGTATGGAGCTATGGAGCCCTGGAGCTCTGGAGGTATGGAGCTATGGTGCTATGGAGCTCTGAAGCCATGGAGCTCTGGTGCTATGGAGCTATGGAGCTCTGGTGCTATGGAGCTATGGAGGTATGGAGCCACCAGCCAGCACCCTCCGTGGCTGGATCAATGGAAGTGTTTTAGGTACCAGGCAGCCAAAGGGCCGAGGCCTCACGCTCGACCACGCCGGCGCAGAGTTCCAGCCGCTCGGATAAGCTCTGTCACTCACCCGCCGCGCAGCCACCGGTAACGGGGAAATGTCGCCGCCTTGTGGACACGCCGTTGTAAATGAATGGGCTTTCGCACTTAGTGCAATTTTCGCCAACTCTCTGACTTAGAGCTATGGAAGTATGGAGCTATGGAGCCACCAGCCACCCAGGCTGGAGCTCTGGAGCTCTGGAGGTATGGAGCTCTGGTGCTATGGAAGTATGGAGCTCTGGTGCTATGGAAGTATGGAGCTATGGAGGTATGGAAGTATGGAGCTATGGAAGTATGGAGCTATGGAGCTCTGGAAGTATGGAGCTATGGAGCTCTGGAGGTATGGAGCCCTGGAGCTATGGAGCCCTGGAGCTATGGAAGTATGGAGCTCTGGTGCTATGGAGCTATGGAGCTCTGGTGCTATGGAGCTATGGAGCTATGGAGCTCTGGAGCTATGGAGCTCTGGAGGTATGGAGCTATGGAGCTATGGAGCTCTGGAGGTATGGAGCTATGGAGCTATGGAAGTATGGAGCTCTGGTGCTATGGAGCTATGGAGCTCTGGTGCTATGGAGCTATGGAGCTCTGGTGCTATGGAGCTATGGAGCTATGGAGCTCTGGAAGTATGGAGCTCTGGTGCTATGGAGCTATGGAGCTCTGGTGCTATGGAGCTATGGAGCTCTGGTGCTATGGAGCTCTGGTGCTATGGAGCTCTGGTGCTATGGAGCTATGGAGCTCTGGTGCTATGGAGCTATGGAGCTCTGGAGGTATGGAGCTCTGGAGGTATGGAGCTCTGGAGGTATGGAGCTATGGAGCCCTGGAGCTCTGGAGGTATGGAGCTATGGTGCTATGGAGCTCTGAAGCCATGGAGCTCTGGTGCTATGGAGCTCTGGAGCTCTGGAGGTATGGAGCTCTGGAGGTATGGAGCTATGGAGCCCTGGAGCTCTGGAGGTATGGAGCTATGGAGCTCTGAAGCCATGGAGCTCTGGTGCTATGGAGCTCTGGAGCTCTGGAGGTATGGAGCTCTGGAGGTATGGAGCTATGGAGCCCTGGAGCTCTGGAGGTATGGAGCTATGGTGCTATGGAGCTCTGAAGCCATGGAGCTCTGGTGCTATGGAGCTCTGGAGGTATGGAGCTCTGGAGGTATGGAGCTCTGGAGGTATGGAGCTATGGAGCCCTGGAGCTCTGGAGGTATGGAGCTATGGTGCTATGGAGCTCTGAAGCCATGGAGCTCTGGTGCTATGGAGCTCTGGAGGTATGGAGCTCTGGAGGTATGGAGCTCTGGAGGTATGGAGCTATGGAGCCCTGGAGCTCTGGAGGTATGGAGCTATGGTGCTATGGAGCTCTGAAGCCATGGAGCTCTGGTGCTATGGAGCTATGGAGCTCTGGTGCTATGGAGCTATGGAGGTATGGAGCCACCAGCCAGCACCCTCCGTGGCTGGATCAATGGAAGTGTTTTAGGTACCAGGCAGCCAAAGGGCCGAGGCCTCACGCTCGACCACGCCGGCGCAGAGTTCCAGCCGCTCGGATAAGCTCTGTCACTCACCCGCCGCGCAGCCACCGGTAACGGGGAAATGTCGCCGCCTGGCGGACACGCCGTTGTAAATGAATGGGCTTTCGCACTTAGTGCAATTTTCGCCAACTCTCTGACTTAGAGCTATGGAAGTATGGAGCTAAGGAGCCACCAGCCACCCAGGCTGGAGCTATGGAGCTCTGGAGGTATGGAGCTCAGGTGCTATGGAAGTATGGAGCTATGGAGCTATGGAAGTATGGAGCTATGGAGCTATGGAGCTCTGGAAGTATGGAGCTATGGAGCTCTGGAGGTATGGAGCTATGGAGCCCTGGAGCCCTGGAGCTATGGAGCTCTGGTGCTATGGAGGTATGGAGCTCTGGAGGTATGGAGCTCTGGAGGTATGGAGCTATGGAGCTATGGAGCCCTGGAGCTATGGAGCTATGGAGCCCTGGAGCTATGGAGCTATGGAGCCCTGGAGCTATGGAGCTATGGAGCTCTGGTGCTATGGAGCTATGGAGCTCTGGTGCTATGGAGCTATGGAGCTCTGGAAGTATGGAGCTATGGAGCTCTGGAGGTATGGAGCTATGGAGCCCTGGAGCTATGGAGCCCTGGAGCTATGGAAGTATGGAGCTCTGGTGCTATGGAGCTATGGAGCTCTGGTGCTATGGAGCTATGGAGCTCTGGAGCTATGGAGCTCTGGAGGTATGGAGCTATGGAGCTATGGAGCTCTGGAGGTATGGAGCTATGGAGCTATGGAAGTATGGAGCTCTGGTGCTATGGAGCTATGGAGCTCTGGTGCTATGGAGCTATGGAGCTCTGGTGCTATGGAGCTATGGAGCTATGGAGCTCTGGAAGTATGGAGCTCTGGTGCTATGGAGCTATGGAGCTCTGGTGCTATGGAGCTATGGAGCTCTGGTGCTATGGAGCTATGGAGCTCTGGTGCTATGGAGCTCTGGTGCTATGGAGCTCTGGTGCTATGGAGCTATGGAGCTCTGGTGCTATGGAGCTATGGAGCTCTGGAGGTATGGAGCTCTGGAGGTATGGAGCTCTGGAGGTATGGAGCTTTGGAGCCCTGGAGCTCTGGAGGTATGGAGCTATGGTGCTATGGAGCTCTGAAGCCATGGAGCTCTGGTGCTATGGAGCTCTGGAGCTCTGGAGGTATGGAGCTCTGGAGGTATGGAGCTATGGAGCCCTGGAGCTCTGGAGGTATGGAGCTATGGTGCTATGGAGCTCTGAAGCCATGGAGCTCTGGTGCTATGGAGCTCTGGAGCTCTGGAGGTATGGAGCTCTGGAGGTATGGAGCTATGGAGCCCTGGAGCTCTGGAGGTATGGAGCTATGGTGCTATGGAGCTCTGAAGCCATGGAGCTCTGGTGCTATGGAGCTCTGGAGCTCTGGAGGTATGGAGCTCTGGAGGTATGGAGCTCTGGAGGTATGGAGCTATGGAGCCCTGGAGCTCTTGAGGTATGGAGCTATGGTGCTATGGAGCTCTGAAGCCATGGAGCTCTGGTGCTATGGAGCTCTGGAGGTATGGAGCTCTGGAGGTATGGAGCTCTGGAGGTATGGAGCTATGGAGCCCTGGAGCTCTGGAGGTATGGAGCTATGGTGCTATGGAGCTCTGAAGCCATGGAGCTCTGGTGCTATGGAGCTATGGAGCTCTGGTGCTATGGAGCTATGGAGGTATGGAGCCACCAGCCAGCACCCTCCGTGGCTGGATCAATGGAAGTGTTTTAGGTACCAGGCAGCCAAAGGGCCGAGGCCTCACGCTCGACCACGCCGGCGCAGAGTTCCAGCCGCTCGGATAAGCTCTGTCACTCACCCGCCGCGCAGCCACCGGTAACGGGGAAATGTCGCCGCCTTGTGGACACGCCGTTGTAAATGAATGGGCTTTCGCACTTAGTGCAATTTTCGCCAACTCTCTGACTTAGAGCTATGGAAGTATGGAGCTATGGAGCCACCAGCCACCCAGGCTGGAGCTCTGGAGCTCTGGAGGTATGGAGCTCTGGTGCTATGGAAGTATGGAGCTCTGGTGCTATGGAAGTATGGAGCTATGGAGGTATGGAAGTATGGAGCTATGGAAGTATGGAGCTATGGAGCTCTGGAAGTATGGAGCTATGGAGCTCTGGAGGTATGGAGCCCTGGAGCTATGGAGCCCTGGAGCTATGGAAGTATGGAGCTCTGGTGCTATGGAGCTATGGAGCTCTGGTGCTATGGAGCTATGGAGCTATGGAGCTCTGGAGCTATGGAGCTCTGGAGGTATGGAGCTATGGAGCTATGGAGCTCTGGAGGTATGGAGCTATGGAGCTATGGAAGTATGGAGCTCTGGTGCTATGGAGCTATGGAGCTCTGGTGCTATGGAGCTATGGAGCTCTGGTGCTATGGAGCTATGGAGCTATGGAGCTCTGGAAGTATGGAGCTCTGGTGCTATGGAGCTATGGAGCTCTGGTGCTATGGAGCTATGGAGCTCTGGTGCTATGGAGCTCTGGTGCTATGGAGCTCTGGTGCTATGGAGCTATGGAGCTCTGGTGCTATGGAGCTCTGGAGGTATGGAGCTCTGGAGGTATGGAGCTCTGGAGGTATGGAGCTATGGAGCCCTGGAGCTCTGGAGGTATGGAGCTATGGTGCTATGGAGCTCTGAAGCCATGGAGCTCTGGTGCTATGGAGCTATGGAGCTCTGGTGCTATGGAGCTATGGAGCTATGGAGCTCTGGAAGTATGGAGCTCTGGTGCTATGGAGCTATGGAGCTCTGGTGCTATGGAGCTATGGAGCTCTGGTCCTATGGAGCTATGGAGCTCTGGTGCTATGGAGCTCTGGTGCTATGGAGCTCTGGTGCTATGGAGCTATGGAGCTCTGGTGCTATGGAGCTATGGAGCTCTGGAGGTATGGAGCTCTGGAGGTATGGAGCTCTGGAGGTATGGAGCTATGGAGCCCTGGAGCTCTGGAGGTATGGAGCTATGGTGCTATGGAGCTCTGAAGCCATGGAGCTCTGGTGCTATGGAGCTCTGGAGCTCTGGAGGTATGGAGCTCTGGAGGTATGGAGCTATGGAGCCCTGGAGCTCTGGAGGTATGGAGCTATGGTGCTATGGAGCTCTGAAGCCATGGAGCTCTGGTGCTATGGAGCTCTGGAGCTCTGGAGGTATGGAGCTCTGGCGGTATGGAGCTCTGGAGGTATGGAGCTATGGAGCCCTGGAGCTCTGGAGGTATGGAGCTATGGTGCTATGGAGCTCTGAAGCCATGGAGCTCTGGTGCTATGGAGCTCTGGAGGTATGGAGCTCTGGAGGTATGGAGCTCTGGAGGTATGGAGCTATGGAGCCCTGGAGCTCTGGAGGTATGGAGCTATGGTGCTATGGAGCTCTGAAGCCATGGAGCTATGGTGCTATGGAGCTCTGGAGGTATGGAGCTCTGGAGGTATGGAGCTCTGGAGGTATGGAGCTATGGAGCCCTGGAGCTCTGGAGGTATGGAGCTATGGTGCTATGGAGCTCTGAAGCCATGGAGCTCTGGTGCTATGGAGCTATGGAGCTCTGGTGCTATGGAGCTATGGAGGTATGGAGCCACCAGCCAGCACCCTCCGTGGCTGGATCAATGGAAGTGTTTTAGGTACCAGGCAGCCAAAGGGCCGAGGCCTCACGCTCGACCACGCCGGCGCAGAGTTCCAGCCGCTCGGATAAGCTCTGTCACTCACCCGCCGCGCAGCCACCGGTAACGGGGAAATGTCGCCGCCTGGCGGACACGCCGTTGTAAATGAATGGGCTTTCGCACTTAGTGCAATTTTCGCCAACTCTCTGACTTAGAGCTATGGAAGTATGGAGCTATGGAGCCACCAGCCACCCAGGCTGGAGCTATGGAGCTCTGGAGGTATGGAGCTCAGGTGCTATGGAAGTATGGAGCTATGGAGCTATGGAAGTATGGAGCTATGGAGCTATGGAGCTCTGGAAGTATGGAGCTATGGAGCTCTGGAGGTATGGAGCTATGGAGCCCTGGAGCCCTGGAGCTATGGAGCTCTGGTGCTATGGAGGTATGGAGCTCTGGAGGTATGGAGCTCTGGAGGTATGGAGCTATGGAGCTATGGAGCCCTGGAGCTATGGAGCTATGGAGCCCTGGAGCTATGGAGCTATGGAGCCCTGGAGCTATGGAGCTATGGAGCTCTGGTGCTATGGAGCTATGGAGCTCTGGTGCTATGGAGCTATGGAGCTCTGGTGCTATGGAGCTATGGAGCTATGGAGCTCTGGAAGTATGGAGCTCTGGTGCTATGGAGCTATGGAGCTCTGGTGCTATGGAGCTATGGAGCTCTGGTGCTATGGAGCTATGGAGCTCTGGTGCTATGGAGCTCTGGTGCTATGGAGCTCTGGTGCTATGGAGCTATGGAGCTCTGGTGCTATGGAGCTATGGAGCTCTGGAGGTATGGAGCTCTGGAGGTATGGAGCTCTGGAGGTATGGAGCTTTGGAGCCCTGGAGCTCTGGAGGTATGGAGCTATGGTGCTATGGAGCTCTGAAGCCATGGAGCTCTGGTGCTATGGAGCTCTGGAGCTCTGGAGGTATGGAGCTCTGGAGGTATGGAGCTATGGAGCCCTGGAGCTCTGGAGGTATGGAGCTATGGTGCTATGGAGCTCTGAAGCCATGGAGCTCTGGTGCTATGGAGCTCTGGAGCTCTGGAGCTCTGGAGGTATGGAGCTCTGGAGGTATGGAGCTATGGAGCCCTGGAGCTCTGGAGGTATGGAGCTATGGTGCTATGGAGCTCTGAAGCCATGGAGCTCTGGTGCTATGGAGCTCTGGAGCTCTGGAGGTATGGAGCTCTGGAGGTATGGAGCTCTGGAGGTATGGAGCTATGGAGCCCTGGAGCTCTGGAGGTATGGAGCTATGGTGCTATGGAGCTCTGAAGCCATGGAGCTCTGGTGCTATGGAGCTCTGGAGGTATGGAGCTCTGGAGGTATGGAGCTCTGGAGGTATGGAGCTATGGAGCCCTGGAGCTCTGGAGGTATGGAGCTATGGTGCTATGGAGCTCTGAAGCCATGGAGCTCTGGTGCTATGGAGCTATGGAGCTCTGGTGCTATGGAGCTATGGAGGTATGGAGCCACCAGCCAGCACCCTCCGTGGCTGGATCAATGGAAGTGTTTTAGGTACCAGGCAGCCAAAGGGCCGAGGCCTCACGCTCGACCACGCCGGCGCAGAGTTCCAGCCGCTCGGATAAGCTCTGTCACTCACCCGCCGCGCAGCCACCGGTAACGGGGAAATGTCGCCGCCTGGCGGACACGCCGTTGTAAATGAATGGGCTTTCGCACTTAGTGCAATTTTCGCCAACTCTCTGACTTAGAGCTATGGAAGTATGGAGCTATGGAGCCACCAGCCACCCAGGCTGGAGCTCTGGAGCTCTGGAGGTATGGAGCTCTGGTGCTATGGAAGTATGGAGCTCTGGTGCTATGGAAGTATGGAGCTATGGAGGTATGGAAGTATGGAGCTATGGAAGTATGGAGCTATGGAGCTCTGGAAGTATGGAGCTATGGAGCTCTGGAGGTATGGAGCCCTGGAGCTATGGAGCCCTGGAGCTATGGAAGTATGGAGCTCTGGTGCTATGGAGCTATGGAGCTCTGGTGCTATGGAGCTATGGAGCTATGGAGCTCTGGAGCTATGGAGCTCTGGAGGTATGGAGCTATGGAGCTATGGAGCTCTGGAGGTATGGAGCTATGGAGCTATGGAAGTATGGAGCTCTGGTGCTATGGAGCTATGGAGCTCTGGTGCTATGGAGCTATGGAGCTCTGGTGCTATGGAGCTATGGAGCTATGGAGCTCTGGAAGTATGGAGCTCTGGTGCTATGGAGCTATGGAGCTCTGGTGCTATGGAGCTATGGAGCTCTGGTGCTATGGAGCTCTGGTGCTATGGAGCTCTGGTGCTATGGAGCTATGGAGCTCTGGTGCTATGGAGCTATGGAGCTCTGGAGGTATGGAGCTCTGGAGGTATGGAGCTCTGGAGGTATGGAGCTTTGGAGCCCTGGAGCTCTGGAGGTATGGAGCTATGGTGCTATGGAGCTCTGAAGCCATGGAGCTCTGGTGCTATGGAGCTCTGGAGCTCTGGAGGTATGGAGCTCTGGAGGTATGGAGCTATGGAGCCCTGGAGCTCTGGAGGTATGGAGCTATGGTGCTATGGAGCTCTGAAGCCATGGAGCTCTGGTGCTATGGAGCTCTGGAGCTCTGGAGGTATGGAGCTCTGGAGGTATGGAGCTATGGAGCCCTGGAGCTCTGGAGGTATGGAGCTATGGTGCTATGGAGCTCTGAAGCCATGGAGCTCTGGTGCTATGGAGCTCTGGAGCTCTGGAGGTATGGAGCTCTGGAGGTATGGAGCTCTGGAGGTATGGAGCTATGGAGCCCTGGAGCTCTTGAGGTATGGAGCTATGGTGCTATGGAGCTCTGAAGCCATGGAGCTCTGGTGCTATGGAGCTCTGGAGGTATGGAGCTCTGGAGGTATGGAGCTCTGGAGGTATGGAGCTATGGAGCCCTGGAGCTCTGGAGGTATGGAGCTATGGTGCTATGGAGCTCTGAAGCCATGGAGCTCTGGTGCTATGGAGCTATGGAGCTCTGGTGCTATGGAGCTATGGAGGTATGGAGCCACCAGCCAGCACCCTCCGTGGCTGGATCAATGGAAGTGTTTTAGGTACCAGGCAGCCAAAGGGCCGAGGCCTCACGCTCGACCACGCCGGCGCAGAGTTCCAGCCGCTCGGATAAGCTCTGTCACTCACCCGCCGCGCAGCCACCGGTAACGGGGAAATGTCGCCGCCTTGTGGACACGCCGTTGTAAATGAATGGGCTTTCGCACTTAGTGCAATTTTCGCCAACTCTCTGACTTAGAGCTATGGAAGTATGGAGCTATGGAGCCACCAGCCACCCAGGCTGGAGCTCTGGAGCTCTGGAGGTATGGAGCTCTGGTGCTATGGAAGTATGGAGCTCTGGTGCTATGGAAGTATGGAGCTATGGAGGTATGGAAGTATGGAGCTATGGAAGTATGGAGCTATGGAGCTCTGGAAGTATGGAGCTATGGAGCTCTGGAGGTATGGAGCCCTGGAGCTATGGAGCCCTGGAGCTATGGAAGTATGGAGCTCTGGTGCTATGGAGCTATGGAGCTCTGGTGCTATGGAGCTATGGAGCTATGGAGCTCTGGAGCTATGGAGCTCTGGAGGTATGGAGCTATGGAGCTATGGAGCTCTGGAGGTATGGAGCTATGGAGCTATGGAAGTATGGAGCTCTGGTGCTATGGAGCTATGGAGCTCTGGTGCTATGGAGCTATGGAGCTCTGGTGCTATGGAGCTATGGAGCTATGGAGCTCTGGAAGTATGGAGCTCTGGTGCTATGGAGCTATGGAGCTCTGGTGCTATGGAGCTATGGAGCTCTGGTGCTATGGAGCTCTGGTGCTATGGAGCTCTGGTGCTATGGAGCTATGGAGCTCTGGTGCTATGGAGCTCTGGAGGTATGGAGCTCTGGAGGTATGGAGCTCTGGAGGTATGGAGCTATGGAGCCCTGGAGCTCTGGAGGTATGGAGCTATGGTGCTATGGAGCTCTGAAGCCATGGAGCTCTGGTGCTATGGAGCTATGGAGCTCTGGTGCTATGGAGCTATGGAGCTATGGAGCTCTGGAAGTATGGAGCTCTGGTGCTATGGAGCTATGGAGCTCTGGTGCTACGGAGCTATGGAGCTCTGGTCCTATGGAGCTATGGAGCTCTGGTGCTATGGAGCTCTGGTGCTATGGAGCTCTGGTGCTATGGAGCTATGGAGCTCTGGTGCTATGGAGCTATGGAGCTCTGGAGGTATGGAGCTCTGGAGGTATGGAGCTCTGGAGGTATGGAGCTATGGAGCCCTGGAGCTCTGGAGGTATGGAGCTATGGTGCTATGGAGCTCTGAAGCCATGGAGCTCTGGTGCTATGGAGCTCTGGAGCTCTGGAGGTTTGGAGCTCTGGAGGTATGGAGCTATGGAGCCCTGGAGCTCTGGAGGTATGGAGCTATGGTGCTATGGAGCTCTGAAGCCATGGAGCTCTGGTGCTATGGAGCTATGGAGCTCTGGTGCTATGGAGCTATGGAGGTATGGAGCCACCAGCCAGCACCCTCCGTGGCTGGATCAATGGAAGTGTTTTAGGTACCAGGCAGCCAAAGGGCCGAGGCCTCACGCTCGACCACGCCGGCGCAGAGTTCCAGCCGCTCGGATAAGCTCTGTCACTCACCCGCCGCGCAGCCACCGGTAACGGGGAAATGTCGCCGCCTTGTGGACACGCCGTTGTAAATGAATGGGCTTTCGCACTTAGTGCAATTTTCGCCAACTCTCTGACTTAGAGCTATGGAAGTATGGAGCTATGGAGCCACCAGCCACCCAGGCTGGAGCTCTGGAGCTCTGGAGGTATGGAGCTCTGGTGCTATGGAAGTATGGAGCTCTGGTGCTATGGAAGTATGGAGCTATGGAGGTATGGAAGTATGGAGCTATGGAAGTATGGAGCTATGGAGCTCTGGAAGTATGGAGCTATGGAGCTCTGGAGGTATGGAGCCCTGGAGCTATGGAGCCCTGGAGCTATGGAAGTATGGAGCTCTGGTGCTATGGAGCTATGGAGCTCTGGTGCTATGGAGCTATGGAGCTATGGAGCTCTGGAGCTATGGAGCTCTGGAGGTATGGAGCTATGGAGCTATGGAGCTCTGGAGGTATGGAGCTATGGAGCTATGGAAGTATGGAGCTCTGGTGCTATGGAGCTATGGAGCTCTGGAAGTATGGAGCTATGGAGCTCTGGAGGTATGGAGCTATGGAGCCCTGGAGCCCTGGAGCTATGGAGCCCTGGAGCTATGGAGCTATGGAGCCCTGGAGCTATGGAGCTATGGAGCCCTGGAGCTATGGAGCTATGGAGCTCTGGTGCTATGGAGCTATGGAGCTCTGGTGCTATGGAGCTATGGAGCTCTGGTGCTATGGAGCTATGGAGCTCTGGTGCTATGGAGCTATGGAGCTCTGGAAGTATGGAGCTATGGAGCTCTGGAGGTATGGAGCTATGGAGCTCTGGAGGTATGGAGCTATGGAGCCCTGGAGCTATGGAGCCCTGGAGCTATGGAAGTATGGAGCTCTGGTGCTATGGAGCTATGGAGCTCTGGTGCTATGGAGCTATGGAGCTCTGGAGCTATGGAGCTCTGGAGGTATGGAGCTATGGAGCTCTGGAGGTATGGAGCTATGGAGCTATGGAAGTATGGAAGTATGGAGCTCTGGTGCTATGGAGCTATGGAGCTCTGGTGCTATGGAGCTATGGAGCTCTGGTGCTATGGAGCTATGGAGCTATGGAGCTCTGGAAGTATGGAGCTCTGGTGCTATGGAGCTATGGAGCTCTGGTGCTATGGAGCTATGGAGCTCTGGTGCTATGGAGCTATGGAGCTCTGGTGCTATGGAGCTATGGTGCTATGGAGCTCTGGTGCTATGGAGCTATGGAGCTCTGGTGCTATGGAGCTATGGAGCTCTGGAGGTATGGAGCTCTGGAGGTATGGAGCTCTGGAGGTATGGAGCTTTGGAGCCCTGGAGCTCTGGAGGTATGGAGCTATGGTGCTATGGAGCTCTGAAGCCATGGAGCTCTGGTGCTATGGAGCTATGGAGCTCTGGTGCTATGGAGCTATGGAGGTATGGCGCCACCAGCCAGCACCCTCCGTGGCTGGATCAATGGAAGTGTTTTAGGTACCAGGCAGCCAAAGGGCCGAGGCCTCACGCTCGACCACGCCGGCGCAGAGTTCCAGCCGCTCGGATAAGCTCTGTCACTCACCCGCCGCGCAGCCACCGGTAACGGGGAAATGTCGCCGCCTTGTGGACACGCCGTTGTAAATGAATGGGCTTTCGCACTTAGTGCAATTTTCGCCAACTCTCTGACTTAGAGCTATGGAAGTATGGAGCTATGGAGCCACCAGCCACCCAGGCTGGAGCTCTGGAGCTCTGGAGGTATGGAGCTCTGGTGCTATGGAAGTATGGAGCTCTGGTGCTATGGAAGTATGGAGCTATGGAGGTATGGAAGTATGGAGCTATGGAAGTATGGAGCTATGGAGCTCTGGAAGTATGGAGCTATGGAGCTCTGGAGGTATGGAGCCCTGGAGCTATGGAGCCCTGGAGCTATGGAAGTATGGAGCTCTGGTGCTATGGAGCTATGGAGCTCTGGTGCTATGGAGCTATGGAGCTATGGAGCTCTGGAGCTATGGAGCTCTGGAGGTATGGAGCTATGGAGCTATGGAGCTCTGGAGGTATGGAGCTATGGAGCTATGGAAGTATGGAGCTCTGGTGCTATGGAGCTATGGAGCTCTGGTGCTATGGAGCTATGGAGCTCTGGTGCTATGGAGCTATGGAGCTATGGAGCTCTGGAAGTATGGAGCTCTGGTGCTATGGAGCTATGGAGCTCTGGTGCTATGGAGCTATGGAGCTCTGGTGCTATGGAGCTCTGGTGCTATGGAGCTCTGGTGCTATGGAGCTATGGAGCTCTGGTGCTATGGAGCTATGGAGCTCTGGAGGTATGGAGCTCTGGAGGTATGGAGCTCTGGAGGTATGGAGCTATGGAGCCCTGGAGCTCTGGAGGTATGGAGCTATGGTGCTATGGAGCTCTGAAGCCATGGAGCTCTGGTGCTATGGAGCTCTGGAGCTCTGGAGGTATGGAGCTCTGGAGGTATGGAGCTATGGAGCCCTGGAGCTCTGGAGGTATGGAGCTATGGAGCTCTGAAGCCATGGAGCTCTGGTGCTATGGAGCTCTGGAGCTCTGGAGGTATGGAGCTCTGGAGGTATGGAGCTCTGGAGGTATGGAGCTATGGAGCCCTGGAGCTCTGGAGGTATGGAGCTATGGTGCTATGGAGCTCTGAAGCCATGGAGCTCTGGTGCTATGGAGCTCTGGAGGTATGGAGCTCTGGAGGTATGGAGCTCTGGAGGTATGGAGCTATGGAGCCCTGGAGCTCTGGAGGTATGGAGCTATGGTGCTATGGTGCTATGGAGCTCTGAAGCCATGGAGCTCTGGTGCTATGGAGCTCTGGAGGTATGGAGCTCTGGAGGTATGGAGCTCTGGAGGTATGGAGCTATGGAGCCCTGGAGCTCTGGAGGTATGGAGCTATGGTGCTATGGAGCTCTGAAGCCATGGAGCTCTGGTGCTATGGAGATATGGAGCTCTGGTGCTATGGAGCTATGGAGGTATGGAGCCACCAGCCAGCACCCTCCGTGGCTGGATCAATGGAAGTGTTTTAGGTACCAGGCAGCCAAAGGGCCGAGGCCTCACGCTCGACCACGCCGGCGCAGAGTTCCAGCCGCTCGGATAAGCTCTGTCACTCACCCGCCGCGCAGCCACCGGTAACGGGGAAATGTCGCCGCCTGGCGGACACGCCGTTGTAAATGAATGGGCTTTCGCACTTAGTGCAATTTTCGCCAACTCTCTGACTTAGAGTTATGGAAGTATGGAGCTATGGAGCCACCAGCCACCCAGGCTGGAGCTATGGAGCTCTGGAGGTATGGAGCTCAGGTGCTATGGAAGTATGGAGCTATGGAGCTATGGAAGTATGGAGCTATGGAGCTATGGAGCTCTGGAAGTATGGAGCTATGGAGCTCTGGAGGTATGGAGCTATGGAGCCCTGGAGCCCTGGAGCTATGGAGCTCTGGTGCTATGGAGGTATGGAGCTCTGGAGGTATGGAGCTCTGGAGGTATGGAGCTATGGAGCTATGGAGCCCTGGAGCTATGGAGCTATGGAGCCCTGGAGCTATGGAGCTATGGAGCCCTGGAGCTATGGAGCTATGGAGCTCTGGTGCTATGGAGCTATGGAGCTCTGGTGCTATGGAGCTATGGAGCTCTGGTGCTATGGAGCTATGGAGCTCTGGTGCTATGGAGCTATGGAGCTCTGGAAGTATGGAGCTATGGAGCTCTGGAGGTATGGAGCTATGGAGCCCTGGAGCTATGGAGCCCTGGAGCTATGGAAGTATGGAGCTCTGGTGCTATGGAGCTATGGAGCTCTGGTGCTATGGAGCTATGGAGCTCTGGAGCTATGGAGCTCTGGAGGTATGGAGCTATGGAGCTATGGAGCTCTGGAGGTATGGAGCTATGGAGCTATGGAAGTATGGAGCTCTGGTGCTATGGAGCTATGGAGCTCTGGTGCTATGGAGCTATGGAGCTCTGGTGCTATGGAGCTATGGAGCTATGGAGCTCTGGAAGTATGGAGCTCTGGTGCTATGGAGCTATGGAGCTCTGGTGCTATGGAGCTATGGAGCTCTGGTGCTATGGAGCTATGGAGCTCTGGTGCTATGGAGCTCTGGTGCTATGGAGCTCTGGTGCTATGGAGCTATGGAGCTCTGGTGCTATGGAGCTATGGAGCTCTGGAGGTATGGAGCTCTGGAGGTATGGAGCTCTGGAGGTATGGAGCTTTGGAGCCCTGGAGCTCTGGAGGTATGGAGCTATGGTGCTATGGAGCTCTGAAGCCATGGAGCTCTGGTGCTATGGAGCTCTGGAGCTCTGGAGGTATGGAGCTCTGGAGGTATGGAGCTATGGAGCCCTGGAGCTCTGGAGGTATGGAGCTATGGTGCTATGGAGCTCTGAAGCCATGGAGCTCTGGTGCTATGGAGCTCTGGAGCTCTGGAGGTATGGAGCTCTGGAGGTATGGAGCTATGGAGCCCTGGAGCTCTGGAGGTATGGAGCTATGGTGCTATGGAGCTCTGAAGCCATGGAGCTCTGGTGCTATGGAGCTCTGGAGCTCTGGAGGTATGGAGCTCTGGAGGTATGGAGCTCTGGAGGTATGGAGCTATGGAGCCCTGGAGCTCTTGAGGTATGGAGCTATGGTGCTATGGAGCTCTGAAGCCATGGAGCTCTGGTGCTATGGAGCTCTGGAGGTATGGAGCTCTGGAGGTATGGAGCTCTGGAGGTATGGAGCTATGGAGCCCTGGAGCTCTGGAGGTATGGAGCTATGGTGCTATGGAGCTCTGAAGCCATGGAGCTCTGGTGCTATGGAGCTATGGAGCTCTGGTGCTATGGAGCTATGGAGGTATGGAGCCACCAGCCAGCACCCTCCGTGGCTGGATCAATGGAAGTGTTTTAGGTACCAGGCAGCCAAAGGGCCGAGGCCTCACGCTCGACCACGCCGGCGCAGAGTTCCAGCCGCTCGGATAAGCTCTGTCACTCACCCGCCGCGCAGCCACCGGTAACGGGGAAATGTCGCCGCCTTGTGGACACGCCGTTGTAAATGAATGGGCTTTCGCACTTAGTGCAATTTTCGCCAACTCTCTGACTTAGAGCTATGGAAGTATGGAGCTATGGAGCCACCAGCCACCCAGGCTGGAGCTCTGGAGCTCTGGAGGTATGGAGCTCTGGTGCTATGGAAGTATGGAGCTCTGGTGCTATGGAAGTATGGAGCTATGGAGGTATGGAAGTATGGAGCTATGGAAGTATGGAGCTATGGAGCTCTGGAAGTATGGAGCTATGGAGCTCTGGAGGTATGGAGCCCTGGAGCTATGGAGCCCTGGAGCTATGGAAGTATGGAGCTCTGGTGCTATGGAGCTATGGAGCTCTGGTGCTATGGAGCTATGGAGCTATGGAGCTCTGGAGCTATGGAAGTATGGAGCTCTGGAAGTATGGAGCTCTGGTGCTATGGAGCTATGGAGCTCTGGTGCTATGGAGCTATGGAGCTCTGGTGCTATGGAGCTATGGAGCTATGGAGCTCTGGAAGTATGGAGCTCTGGTGCTATGGAGCTATGGAGCTCTGGTGCTATGGAGCTATGGAGCTCTGGTGCTATGGAGCTCTGGTGCTATGGAGCTCTGGTGCTATGGAGCTATGGAGCTCTGGTGCTATGGAGCTCTGGAGGTATGGAGCTCTGGAGGTATGGAGCTCTGGAGGTATGGAGCTATGGAGCCCTGGAGCTCTGGAGGTATGGAGCTATGGTGCTATGGAGCTCTGAAGCCATGGAGCTCTGGTGCTATGGAGCTATGGAGCTCTGGTGCTATGGAGCTATGGAGCTATGGAGCTCTGGAAGTATGGAGCTCTGGTGCTATGGAGCTATGGAGCTCTGGTGCTACGGAGCTATGGAGCTCTGGTCCTATGGAGCTATGGAGCTCTGGTGCTATGGAGCTCTGGTGCTATGGAGCTCTGGTGCTATGGAGCTATGGAGCTCTGGTGCTATGGAGCTATGGAGCTCTGGAGGTATGGAGCTCTGGAGGTATGGAGCTCTGGAGGTATGGAGCTCTGGTGCTATGGAGATATGGAGCTCTGGTGCTATGGAGCTATGGAGGTATGGAGCCACCAGCCAGCACCCTCCGTGGCTGGATCAATGGAAGTGTTTTAGGTACCAGGCAGCCAAAGGGCCGAGGCCTCACGCTCGACCACGCCGGCGCAGAGTTCCAGCCGCTCGGATAAGCTCTGTCACTCACCCGCCGCGCAGCCACCGGTAACGGGGAAATGTCGCCGCCTGGCGGACACGCCGTTGTAAATGAATGGGCTTTCGCACTTAGTGCAATTTTCGCCAACTCTCTGACTTAGAGTTATGGAAGTATGGAGCTATGGAGCCACCAGCCACCCAGGCTGGAGCTATGGAGCTCTGGAGGTATGGAGCTCAGGTGCTATGGAAGTATGGAGCTATGGAGCTATGGAAGTATGGAGCTATGGAGCTATGGAGCTCTGGAAGTATGGAGCTATGGAGCTCTGGAGGTATGGAGCTATGGAGCCCTGGAGCCCTGGAGCTATGGAGCTCTGGTGCTATGGAGGTATGGAGCTCTGGAGGTATGGAGCTCTGGAGGTATGGAGCTATGGAGCTATGGAGCCCTGGAGCTATGGAGCTATGGAGCCCTGGAGCTATGGAGCTATGGAGCCCTGGAGCTATGGAGCTATGGAGCTCTGGTGCTATGGAGCTATGGAGCTCTGGTGCTATGGAGCTATGGAGCTCTGGTGCTATGGAGCTATGGAGCTCTGGTGCTATGGAGCTATGGAGCTCTGGAAGTATGGAGCTATGGAGCTCTGGAGGTATGGAGCTATGGAGCCCTGGAGCTATGGAGCCCTGGAGCTATGGAAGTATGGAGCTCTGGTGCTATGGAGCTATGGAGCTCTGGTGCTATGGAGCTATGGAGCTCTGGAGCTATGGAGCTCTGGAGGTATGGAGCTATGGAGCTATGGAGCTCTGGAGGTATGGAGCTATGGAGCTATGGAAGTATGGAGCTCTGGTGCTATGGAGCTATGGAGCTCTGGTGCTATGGAGCTATGGAGCTCTGGTGCTATGGAGCTATGGAGCTATGGAGCTCTGGAAGTATGGAGCTCTGGTGCTATGGAGCTATGGAGCTCTGGTGCTATGGAGCTATGGAGCTCTGGTGCTATGGAGCTATGGAGCTCTGGTGCTATGGAGCTCTGGTGCTATGGAGCTCTGGTGCTATGGAGCTATGGAGCTCTGGTGCTATGGAGCTATGGAGCTCTGGAGGTATGGAGCTCTGGAGGTATGGAGCTCTGGAGGTATGGAGCTTTGGAGCCCTGGAGCTCTGGAGGTATGGAGCTATGGTGCTATGGAGCTCTGAAGCCATGGAGCTCTGGTGCTATGGAGCTCTGGAGCTCTGGAGGTATGGAGCTCTGGAGGTATGGAGCTATGGAGCCCTGGAGCTCTGGAGGTATGGAGCTATGGTGCTATGGAGCTCTGAAGCCATGGAGCTCTGGTGCTATGGAGCTCTGGAGCTCTGGAGGTATGGAGCTCTGGAGGTATGGAGCTATGGAGCCCTGGAGCTCTGGAGGTATGGAGCTATGGTGCTATGGAGCTCTGAAGCCATGGAGCTCTGGTGCTATGGAGCTCTGGAGCTCTGGAGGTATGGAGCTCTGGAGGTATGGAGCTCTGGAGGTATGGAGCTATGGAGCCCTGGAGCTCTTGAGGTATGGAGCTATGGTGCTATGGAGCTCTGAAGCCATGGAGCTCTGGTGCTATGGAGCTCTGGAGGTATGGAGCTCTGGAGGTATGGAGCTCTGGAGGTATGGAGCTATGGAGCCCTGGAGCTCTGGAGGTATGGAGCTATGGTGCTATGGAGCTCTGAAGCCATGGAGCTCTGGTGCTATGGAGCTATGGAGCTCTGGTGCTATGGAGCTATGGAGGTATGGAGCCACCAGCCAGCACCCTCCGTGGCTGGATCAATGGAAGTGTTTTAGGTACCAGGCAGCCAAAGGGCCGAGGCCTCACGCTCGACCACGCCGGCGCAGAGTTCCAGCCGCTCGGATAAGCTCTGTCACTCACCCGCCGCGCAGCCACCGGTAACGGGGAAATGTCGCCGCCTTGTGGACACGCCGTTGTAAATGAATGGGCTTTCGCACTTAGTGCAATTTTCGCCAACTCTCTGACTTAGAGCTATGGAAGTATGGAGCTATGGAGCCACCAGCCACCCAGGCTGGAGCTCTGGAGCTCTGGAGGTATGGAGCTCTGGTGCTATGGAAGTATGGAGCTCTGGTGCTATGGAAGTATGGAGCTATGGAGGTATGGAAGTATGGAGCTATGGAAGTATGGAGCTATGGAGCTCTGGAAGTATGGAGCTATGGAGCTCTGGAGGTATGGAGCCCTGGAGCTATGGAGCCCTGGAGCTATGGAAGTATGGAGCTCTGGTGCTATGGAGCTATGGAGCTCTGGTGCTATGGAGCTATGGAGCTATGGAGCTCTGGAGCTATGGAGCTCTGGAGGTATGGAGCTATGGAGCTATGGAGCTCTGGAGGTATGGAGCTATGGAGCTATGGAAGTATGGAGCTCTGGTGCTATGGAGCTATGGAGCTCTGGTGCTATGGAGCTATGGAGCTCTGGTGCTATGGAGCTATGGAGCTATGGAGCTCTGGAAGTATGGAGCTCTGGTGCTATGGAGCTATGGAGCTCTGGTGCTATGGAGCTATGGAGCTCTGGTGCTATGGAGCTCTGGTGCTATGGAGCTCTGGTGCTATGGAGCTATGGAGCTCTGGTGCTATGGAGCTCTGGAGGTATGGAGCTCTGGAGGTATGGAGCTCTGGAGGTATGGAGCTATGGAGCCCTGGAGCTCTGGAGGTATGGAGCTATGGTGCTATGGAGCTCTGAAGCCATGGAGCTCTGGTGCTATGGAGCTATGGAGCTATGGTGCTATGGAGCTATGGAGCTATGGAGCTCTGGAAGTATGGAGCTCTGGTGCTATGGAGCTATGGAGCTCTGGTGCTACGGAGCTATGGAGCTCTGGTCCTATGGAGCTATGGAGCTCTGGTGCTATGGAGCTCTGGTGCTATGGAGCTCTGGTGCTATGGAGCTATGGAGCTCTGGTGCTATGGAGCTATGGAGCTCTGGAGGTATGGAGCTCTGGAGGTATGGAGCTCTGGAGGTATGGAGCTATGGAGCCCTGGAGCTCTGGAGGTATGGAGCTATGGTGCTATGGAGCTCTGAAGCCATGGAGCTCTGGTGCTATGGAGCTCTGGAGCTCTGGAGGTATGGAGCTCTGGAGGTATGGAGCTATGGAGCCCTGGAGCTCTGGAGGTATGGAGCTATGGTGCTATGGAGCTCTGAAGCCATGGAGCTCTGGTGCTATGGAGCTCTGGAGCTCTGGAGGTATGGAGCTCTGGCGGTATGGAGCTCTGGAGGTATGGAGCTATGGAGCCCTGGAGCTCTGGAGGTATGGAGCTATGGTGCTATGGAGCTCTGAAGCCATGGAGCTCTGGTGCTATGGAGCTCTGGAGGTATGGAGCTCTGGAGGTATGGAGCTCTGGAGGTATGGAGCTATGGAGCCCTGGAGCTCTGGAGGTATGGAGCTATGGTGCTATGGAGCTCTGAAGCCATGGAGCTATGGTGCTATGGAGCTCTGGAGGTATGGAGCTCTGGAGGTATGGAGCTCTGGAGGTATGGAGCTATGGAGCCCTGGAGCTCTGGAGGTATGGAGCTATGGTGCTATGGAGCTCTGAAGCCATGGAGCTCTGGTGCTATGGAGCTATGGAGCTCTGGTGCTATGGAGCTATGGAGGTATGGAGCCACCAGCCAGCACCCTCCGTGGCTGGATCAATGGAAGTGTTTTAGGTACCAGGCAGCCAAAGGGCCGAGGCCTCACGCTCGACCACGCCGGCGCAGAGTTCCAGCCGCTCGGATAAGCTCTGTCACTCACCCGCCGCGCAGCCACCGGTAACGGGGAAATGTCGCCGCCTGGCGGACACGCCGTTGTAAATGAATGGGCTTTCGCACTTAGTGCAATTTTCGCCAACTCTCTGACTTAGAGCTATGGAAGTATGGAGCTATGGAGCCACCAGCCACCCAGGCTGGAGCTATGGAGCTCTGGAGGTATGGAGCTCAGGTGCTATGGAAGTATGGAGCTATGGAGCTATGGAAGTATGGAGCTATGGAGCTATGGAGCTCTGGAAGTATGGAGCTATGGAGCTCTGGAGGTATGGAGCTATGGAGCCCTGGAGCCCTGGAGCTATGGAGCTCTGGTGCTATGGAGGTATGGAGCTCTGGAGGTATGGAGCTCTGGAGGTATGGAGCTATGGAGCTATGGAGCCCTGGAGCTATGGAGCTATGGAGCCCTGGAGCTATGGAGCTATGGAGCCCTGGAGCTATGGAGCTATGGAGCTCTGGTGCTATGGAGCTATGGAGCTCTGGTGCTATGGAGCTATGGAGCTCTGGTGCTATGGAGCTATGGAGCTCTGGTGCTATGGAGCTATGGAGCTCTGGAAGTATGGAGCTATGGAGCTCTGGAGGTATGGAGCTATGGAGCCCTGGAGCTATGGAGCCCTGGAGCTATGGAAGTATGGAGCTCTGGTGCTATGGAGCTATGGAGCTCTGGTGCTATGGAGCTATGGAGCTCTGGAGCTATGGAGCTCTGGAGGTATGGAGCTATGGAGCTATGGAGCTCTGGAGGTATGGAGCTATGGAGCTATGGAAGTATGGAGCTCTGGTGCTATGGAGCTATGGAGCTCTGGTGCTATGGAGCTATGGAGCTCTGGTGCTATGGAGCTATGGAGCTATGGAGCTCTGGAAGTATGGAGCTCTGGTGCTATGGAGCTATGGAGCTCTGGTGCTATGGAGCTATGGAGCTCTGGTGCTATGGAGCTATGGAGCTCTGGTGCTATGGAGCTCTGGTGCTATGGAGCTCTGGTGCTATGGAGCTATGGAGCTCTGGTGCTATGGAGCTATGGAGCTCTGGAGGTATGGAGCTCTGGAGGTATGGAGCTCTGGAGGTATGGAGCTTTGGAGCCCTGGAGCTCTGGAGGTATGGAGCTATGGTGCTATGGAGCTCTGAAGCCATGGAGCTCTGGTGCTATGGAGCTCTGGAGCTCTGGAGGTATGGAGCTCTGGAGGTATGGAGCTATGGAGCCCTGGAGCTCTGGAGGTATGGAGCTATGGTGCTATGGAGCTCTGAAGCCATGGAGCTCTGGTGCTATGGAGCTCTGGTGCTATGGAGCTCTGGAGCTCTGGAGGTATGGAGCTATGGAGCCCTGGAGCTCTGGAGGTATGGAGCTATGGTGCTATGGAGCTCTGAAGCCATGGAGCTCTGGTGCTATGGAGCTCTGGAGCTCTGGAGGTATGGAGCTCTGGAGGTATGGAGCTCTGGAGGTATGGAGCTATGGAGCCCTGGAGCTCTGGAGGTATGGAGCTATGGTGCTATGGAGCTCTGAAGCCATGGAGCTCTGGTGCTATGGAGCTCTGGAGGTATGGAGCTCTGGAGGTATGGAGCTCTGGAGGTATGGAGCTATGGAGCCCTGGAGCTCTGGAGGTATGGAGCTATGGTGCTATGGAGCTCTGAAGCCATGGAGCTCTGGTGCTATGGAGCTCTGGAGGTATGGAGCTCTGGAGGTATGGAGCTCTGGAGGTATGGAGCTATGGAGCCCTGGAGCTCTGGAGGTATGGAGCTATGGTGCTATGGAGCTCTGAAGCCATGGAGCTCTGGTGCTATGGAGCTCTGGAGGTATGGAGCTCTGGAGGTATGGAGCTCTGGAGGTATGGAGCTATGGAGCCCTGGAGCTCTGGAGGTATGGAGCTATGGTGCTATGGAGCTCTGAAGCCATGGAGCTCTGGTGCTATGGAGCTATGGAGCTCTGGTGCTATGGAGCTATGGAGGTATGGAGCCACCAGCCAGCACCCTCCGTGGCTGGATCAATGGAAGTGTTTTAGGTACCAGGCAGCCAAAGGGCCGAGGCCTCACGCTCGACCACGCCGGCGCAGAGTTCCAGCCGCTCGGATAAGCTCTGTCACTCACCCGCCGCGCAGCCACCGGTAACGGGGAAATGTCGCCGCCTTGTGGACACGCCGTTGTAAATGAATGGGCTTTCGCACTTAGTGCAATTTTCGCCAACTCTCTGACTTAGAGCTATGGAAGTATGGAGCTATGGAGCCACCAGCCACCCAGGCTGGAGCTCTGGAGCTCTGGAGGTATGGAGCTCTGGTGCTATGGAAGTATGGAGCTCTGGTGCTATGGAAGTATGGAGCTATGGAGGTATGGAAGTATGGAGCTATGGAAGTATGGAGCTATGGAGCTCTGGAAGTATGGAGCTATGGAGCTCTGGAGGTATGGAGCCCTGGAGCTATGGAGCCCTGGAGCTATGGAAGTATGGAGCTCTGGTGCTATGGAGCTATGGAGCTCTGGTGCTATGGAGCTATGGAGCTATGGAGCTCTGGAGCTATGGAGCTCTGGAGGTATGGAGCTATGGAGCTATGGAGCTCTGGAGGTATGGAGCTATGGAGCTATGGAAGTATGGAGCTCTGGTGCTATGGAGCTATGGAGCTCTGGTGCTATGGAGCTATGGAGCTATGGAGCTCTGGAAGTATGGAGCTCTGGTGCTATGGAGCTATGGAGCTCTGGTGCTATGGAGCTATGGAGCTCTGGTGCTATGGAGCTCTGGTGCTATGGAGCTCTGGTGCTATGGAGCTATGGAGCTCTGGTGCTATGGAGCTCTGGAGGTATGGAGCTCTGGAGGTATGGAGCTCTGGAGGTATGGAGCTATGGAGCCCTGGAGCTCTGGAGGTATGGAGCTATGGTGCTATGGAGCTCTGAAGCCATGGAGCTCTGGTGCTATGGAGCTATGGAGCTCTGGTGCTATGGAGCTATGGAGCTATGGAGCTCTGGAAGTATGGAGCTCTGGTGCTATGGAGCTATGGAGCTCTGGTGCTATGGAGCTATGGAGCTCTGGTGCTATGGAGCTATGGAGCTCTGGTGCTATGGAGCTCTGGTGCTATGGAGCTCTGGTGCTATGGAGCTATGGAGCTCTGGTGCTATGGAGCTATGGAGCTCTGGAGGTATGGAGCTCTGGAGGTATGGAGCTCTGGAGGTATGGAGCTATGGAGCCCTGGAGCTCTGGAGGTATGGAGCTATGGTGCTATGGAGCTCTGAAGCCATGGAGCTCTGGTGCTATGGAGCTCTGGAGCTCTGGAGGTATGGAGCTCTGGAGGTATGGAGCTATGGAGCCCTGGAGCTCTGGAGGTATGGAGCTATGGTGCTATGGAGCTCTGAAGCCATGGAGCTCTGGTGCTATGGAGCTCTGGAGCTCTGGAGGTATGGAGCTCTGGAGGTATGGAGCTCTGGAGGTATGGAGCTATGGAGCCCTGGAGCTCTGGAGGTATGGAGCTATGGTGCTATGGAGCTCTGAAGCCATGGAGCTCTGGTGCTATGGAGCTCTGGAGGTATGGAGCTCTGGAGGTATGGAGCTCTGGAGGTATGGAGCTATGGAGCCCTGGAGCTCTGGAGGTATGGAGCTATGGTGCTATGGAGCTCTGAAGCCATGGAGCTCTGGTGCTATGGAGCTCTGGAGGTATGGAGCTCTGGAGGTATGGAGCTCTGGAGGTATGGAGCTATGGAGCCCTGGAGCTCTGGAGGTATGGAGCTATGGTGCTATGGAGCTCTGAAGCCATGGAGCTCTGGTGCTATGGAGCTCTGGAGGTATGGAGCTCTGGAGGTATGGAGCTCTGGAGGTATGGAGCTATGGAGCCCTGGAGCTCTGGAGGTATGGAGCTATGGTGCTATGGAGCTCTGAAGCCATGGAGCTCTGGTGCTATGGAGCTATGGAGCTCTGGTGCTATGGAGCTATGGAGGTATGGAGCCACCAGCCAGCACCCTCCGTGGCTGGATCAATGGAAGTGTTTTAGGTACCAGGCAGCCAAAGGGCCGAGGCCTCACGCTCGACCACGCCGGCGCAGAGTTCCAGCCGCTCGGATAAGCTCTGTCACTCACCCGCCGCGCAGCCACCGGTAACGGGGAAATGTCGCCGCCTTGTGGACACGCCGTTGTAAATGAATGGGCTTTCGCACTTAGTGCAATTTTCGCCAACTCTCTGACTTAGAGCTATGGAAGTATGGAGCTATGGAGCCACCAGCCACCCAGGCTGGAGCTCTGGAGCTCTGGAGGTATGGAGCTCTGGTGCTATGGAAGTATGGAGCTCTGGTGCTATGGAAGTATGGAGCTATGGAGGTATGGAAGTATGGAGCTATGGAAGTATGGAGCTATGGAGCTCTGGAAGTATGGAGCTATGGAGCTCTGGAGGTATGGAGCCCTGGAGCTATGGAGCCCTGGAGCTATGGAAGTATGGAGCTCTGGTGCTATGGAGCTATGGAGCTCTGGTGCTATGGAGCTATGGAGCTATGGAGCTCTGGAGCTATGGAGCTCTGGAGGTATGGAGCTATGGAGCTATGGAGCTCTGGAGGTATGGAGCTATGGAGCTATGGAAGTATGGAGCTCTGGTGCTATGGAGCTATGGAGCTCTGGTGCTATGGAGCTATGGAGCTCTGGTGCTATGGAGCTATGGAGCTATGGAGCTCTGGAAGTATGGAGCTCTGGTGCTATGGAGCTATGGAGCTCTGGTGCTATGGAGCTATGGAGCTCTGGTGCTATGGAGCTCTGGTGCTATGGAGCTCTGGTGCTATGGAGCTATGGAGCTCTGGTGCTATGGAGCTCTGGAGGTATGGAGCTCTGGAGGTATGGAGCTCTGGAGGTATGGAGCTATGGAGCCCTGGAGCTCTGGAGGTATGGAGCTATGGTGCTATGGAGCTCTGAAGCCATGGAGCTCTGGTGCTATGGAGCTATGGAGCTCTGGTGCTATGGAGCTATGGAGCTATGGAGCTCTGGAAGTATGGAGCTCTGGTGCTATGGAGCTATGGAGCTCTGGTGCTACGGAGCTATGGAGCTCTGGTCCTATGGAGCTATGGAGCTCTGGTGCTATGGAGCTCTGGTGCTATGGAGCTCTGGTGCTATGGAGCTATGGAGCTCTGGTGCTATGGAGCTATGGAGCTCTGGAGGTATGGAGCTCTGGAGGTATGGAGCTCTGGAGGTATGGAGCTATGGAGCCCTGGAGCTCTGGAGGTATGGAGCTATGGTGCTATGGAGCTCTGAAGCCATGGAGCTCTGGTGCTATGGAGCTCTGGAGCTCTGGAGGTATGGAGCTCTGGAGGTATGGAGCTATGGAGCCCTGGAGCTCTGGAGGTATGGAGCTATGGTGCTATGGAGCTCTGAAGCCATGGAGCTCTGGTGCTATGGAGCTATGGAGCTCTGGTGCTATGGAGCTATGGAGGTATGGAGCCACCAGCCAGCACCCTCCGTGGCTGGATCAATGGAAGTGTTTTAGGTACCAGGCAGCCAAAGGGCCGAGGCCTCACGCTCGACCACGCCGGCGCAGAGTTCCAGCCGCTCGGATAAGCTCTGTCACTCACCCGCCGCGCAGCCACCGGTAACGGGGAAATGTCGCCGCCTTGTGGACACGCCGTTGTAAATGAATGGGCTTTCGCACTTAGTGCAATTTTCGCCAACTCTCTGACTTAGAGCTATGGAAGTATGGAGCTATGGAGCCACCAGCCACCCAGGCTGGAGCTCTGGAGCTCTGGAGGTATGGAGCTCTGGTGCTATGGAAGTATGGAGCTCTGGTGCTATGGAAGTATGGAGCTATGGAGGTATGGAAGTATGGAGCTATGGAAGTATGGAGCTATGGAGCTCTGGAAGTATGGAGCTATGGAGCTCTGGAGGTATGGAGCCCTGGAGCTATGGAGCCCTGGAGCTATGGAAGTATGGAGCTCTGGTGCTATGGAGCTATGGAGCTCTGGTGCTATGGAGCTATGGAGCTATGGAGCTCTGGAGCTATGGAGCTCTGGAGGTATGGAGCTATGGAGCTATGGAGCTCTGGAGGTATGGAGCTATGGAGCTATGGAAGTATGGAGCTCTGGTGCTATGGAGCTATGGAGCTCTGGAAGTATGGAGCTATGGAGCTCTGGAGGTATGGAGCTATGGAGCCCTGGAGCCCTGGAGCTATGGAGCCCTGGAGCTATGGAGCTATGGAGCCCTGGAGCTATGGAGCTATGGAGCCCTGGAGCTATGGAGCTATGGAGCTCTGGTGCTATGGAGCTATGGAGCTCTGGTGCTATGGAGCTATGGAGCTCTGGTGCTATGGAGCTATGGAGCTCTGGTGCTATGGAGCTATGGAGCTCTGGAAGTATGGAGCTATGGAGCTCTGGAGGTATGGAGCTATGGAGCTCTGGAGGTATGGAGCTATGGAGCCCTGGAGCTATGGAGCCCTGGAGCTATGGAAGTATGGAGCTCTGGTGCTATGGAGCTATGGAGCTCTGGTGCTATGGAGCTATGGAGCTCTGGAGCTATGGAGCTCTGGAGGTATGGAGCTATGGAGCTCTGGAGGTATGGAGCTATGGAGCTATGGAAGTATGGAAGTATGGAGCTCTGGTGCTATGGAGCTATGGAGCTCTGGTGCTATGGAGCTATGGAGCTCTGGTGCTATGGAGCTATGGAGCTATGGAGCTCTGGAAGTATGGAGCTCTGGTGCTATGGAGCTATGGAGCTCTGGTGCTATGGAGCTATGGAGCTCTGGTGCTATGGAGCTATGGAGCTCTGGTGCTATGGAGCTATGGTGCTATGGAGCTCTGGTGCTATGGAGCTATGGAGCTCTGGTGCTATGGAGCTATGGAGCTCTGGAGGTATGGAGCTCTGGAGGTATGGAGCTCTGGAGGTATGGAGCTTTGGAGCCCTGGAGCTCTGGAGGTATGGAGCTATGGTGCTATGGAGCTCTGAAGCCATGGAGCTCTGGTGCTATGGAGCTATGGAGCTCTGGTGCTATGGAGCTATGGAGGTATGGAGCCACCAGCCAGCACCCTCCGTGGCTGGATCAATGGAAGTGTTTTAGGTACCAGGCAGCCAAAGGGCCGAGGCCTCACGCTCGACCACGCCGGCGCAGAGTTCCAGCCGCTCGGATAAGCTCTGTCACTCACCCGCCGCGCAGCCACCGGTAACGGGGAAATGTCGCCGCCTTGTGGACACGCCGTTGTAAATGAATGGGCTTTCGCACTTAGTGCAATTTTCGCCAACTCTCTGACTTAGAGCTATGGAAGTATGGAGCTATGGAGCCACCAGCCACCCAGGCTGGAGCTCTGGAGCTCTGGAGGTATGGAGCTCTGGTGCTATGGAAGTATGGAGCTCTGGTGCTATGGAAGTATGGAGCTATGGAGGTATGGAAGTATGGAGCTATGGAAGTATGGAGCTATGGAGCTCTGGAAGTATGGAGCTATGGAGCTCTGGAGGTATGGAGCCCTGGAGCTATGGAGCCCTGGAGCTATGGAAGTATGGAGCTCTGGTGCTATGGAGCTATGGAGCTCTGGTGCTATGGAGCTATGGAGCTATGGAGCTCTGGAGCTATGGAGCTCTGGAGGTATGGAGCTATGGAGCTATGGAGCTCTGGAGGTATGGAGCTATGGAGCTATGGAAGTATGGAGCTCTGGTGCTATGGAGCTATGGAGCTCTGGTGCTATGGAGCTATGGAGCTCTGGTGCTATGGAGCTATGGAGCTATGGAGCTCTGGAAGTATGGAGCTCTGGTGCTATGGAGCTATGGAGCTCTGGTGCTATGGAGCTATGGAGCTCTGGTGCTATGGAGCTCTGGTGCTATGGAGCTCTGGTGCTATGGAGCTATGGAGCTCTGGTGCTATGGAGCTATGGAGCTCTGGAGGTATGGAGCTCTGGAGGTATGGAGCTCTGGAGGTATGGAGCTATGGAGCCCTGGAGCTCTGGAGGTATGGAGCTATGGTGCTATGGAGCTCTGAAGCCATGGAGCTCTGGTGCTATGGAGCTCTGGAGCTCTGGAGGTATGGAGCTCTGGAGGTATGGAGCTATGGAGCCCTGGAGCTCTGGAGGTATGGAGCTATGGAGCTCTGAAGCCATGGAGCTCTGGTGCTATGGAGCTCTGGAGCTCTGGAGGTATGGAGCTCTGGAGGTATGGAGCTCTGGAGGTATGGAGCTATGGAGCCCTGGAGCTCTGGAGGTATGGAGCTATGGTGCTATGGAGCTCTGAAGCCATGGAGCTCTGGTGCTATGGAGCTCTGGAGGTATGGAGCTCTGGAGGTATGGAGCTCTGGAGGTATGGAGCTATGGAGCCCTGGAGCTCTGGAGGTATGGAGCTATGGTGCTATGGTGCTATGGAGCTCTGAAGCCATGGAGCTCTGGTGCTATGGAGCTCTGGAGGTATGGAGCTCTGGAGGTATGGAGCTCTGGAGGTATGGAGCTATGGAGCCCTGGAGCTCTGGAGGTATGGAGCTATGGTGCTATGGAGCTCTGAAGCCATGGAGCTCTGGTGCTATGGAGATATGGAGCTCTGGTGCTATGGAGCTATGGAGGTATGGAGCCACCAGCCAGCACCCTCCGTGGCTGGATCAATGGAAGTGTTTTAGGTACCAGGCAGCCAAAGGGCCGAGGCCTCACGCTCGACCACGCCGGCGCAGAGTTCCAGCCGCTCGGATAAGCTCTGTCACTCACCCGCCGCGCAGCCACCGGTAACGGGGAAATGTCGCCGCCTGGCGGACACGCCGTTGTAAATGAATGGGCTTTCGCACTTAGTGCAATTTTCGCCAACTCTCTGACTTAGAGTTATGGAAGTATGGAGCTATGGAGCCACCAGCCACCCAGGCTGGAGCTATGGAGCTCTGGAGGTATGGAGCTCAGGTGCTATGGAAGTATGGAGCTATGGAGCTATGGAAGTATGGAGCTATGGAGCTATGGAGCTCTGGAAGTATGGAGCTATGGAGCTCTGGAGGTATGGAGCTATGGAGCCCTGGAGCCCTGGAGCTATGGAGCTCTGGTGCTATGGAGGTATGGAGCTCTGGAGGTATGGAGCTCTGGAGGTATGGAGCTATGGAGCTATGGAGCCCTGGAGCTATGGAGCTATGGAGCCCTGGAGCTATGGAGCTATGGAGCCCTGGAGCTATGGAGCTATGGAGCTCTGGTGCTATGGAGCTATGGAGCTCTGGTGCTATGGAGCTATGGAGCTCTGGTGCTATGGAGCTATGGAGCTCTGGTGCTATGGAGCTATGGAGCTCTGGAAGTATGGAGCTATGGAGCTCTGGAGGTATGGAGCTATGGAGCCCTGGAGCTATGGAGCCCTGGAGCTATGGAAGTATGGAGCTCTGGTGCTATGGAGCTATGGAGCTCTGGTGCTATGGAGCTATGGAGCTCTGGAGCTATGGAGCTCTGGAGGTATGGAGCTATGGAGCTATGGAGCTCTGGAGGTATGGAGCTATGGAGCTATGGAAGTATGGAGCTCTGGTGCTATGGAGCTATGGAGCTCTGGTGCTATGGAGCTATGGAGCTCTGGTGCTATGGAGCTATGGAGCTATGGAGCTCTGGAAGTATGGAGCTCTGGTGCTATGGAGCTATGGAGCTCTGGTGCTATGGAGCTATGGAGCTCTGGTGCTATGGAGCTATGGAGCTCTGGTGCTATGGAGCTCTGGTGCTATGGAGCTCTGGTGCTATGGAGCTATGGAGCTCTGGTGCTATGGAGCTATGGAGCTCTGGAGGTATGGAGCTCTGGAGCCCTGGAGCTCTGGAGGTATGGAGCTATGGTGCTATGGAGCTCTGAAGCCATGGAGCTCTGGTGCTATGGAGCTATGGAGCTCTGGTGCTATGGAGCTATGGAGCTATGGAGCTCTGGAAGTATGGAGCTCTGGTGCTATGGAGCTATGGAGCTCTGGTGCTACGGAGCTATGGAGCTCTGGTCCTATGGAGCTATGGAGCTCTGGTGCTATGGAGCTCTGGTGCTATGGAGCTCTGGTGCTATGGAGCTATGGAGCTCTGGTGCTATGGAGCTATGGAGCTCTGGAGGTATGGAGCTCTGGAGGTATGGAGCTCTGGAGGTATGGAGCTATGGAGCCCTGGAGCTCTGGAGGTATGGAGCTATGGTGCTATGGAGCTCTGAAGCCATGGAGCTCTGGTGCTATGGAGCTCTGGAGCTCTGGAGGTATGGAGCTCTGGAGGTATGGAGCTATGGAGCCCTGGAGCTCTGGAGGTATGGAGCTATGGTGCTATGGAGCTCTGAAGCCATGGAGCTCTGGTGCTATGGAGCTCTGGAGCTCTGGAGGTATGGAGCTCTGGCGGTATGGAGCTCTGGAGGTATGGAGCTATGGAGCCCTGGAGCTCTGGAGGTATGGAGCTATGGTGCTATGGAGCTCTGAAGCCATGGAGCTCTGGTGCTATGGAGCTCTGGAGGTATGGAGCTCTGGAGGTATGGAGCTCTGGAGGTATGGAGCTATGGAGCCCTGGAGCTCTGGAGGTATGGAGCTATGGTGCTATGGAGCTCTGAAGCCATGGAGCTATGGTGCTATGGAGCTCTGGAGGTATGGAGCTCTGGAGGTATGGAGCTCTGGAGGTATGGAGCTATGGAGCCCTGGAGCTCTGGAGGTATGGAGCTATGGTGCTATGGAGCTCTGAAGCCATGGAGCTCTGGTGCTATGGAGCTATGGAGCTCTGGTGCTATGGAGCTATGGAGGTATGGAGCCACCAGCCAGCACCCTCCGTGGCTGGATCAATGGAAGTGTTTTAGGTACCAGGCAGCCAAAGGGCCGAGGCCTCACGCTCGACCACGCCGGCGCAGAGTTCCAGCCGCTCGGATAAGCTCTGTCACTCACCCGCCGCGCAGCCACCGGTAACGGGGAAATGTCGCCGCCTGGCGGACACGCCGTTGTAAATGAATGGGCTTTCGCACTTAGTGCAATTTTCGCCAACTCTCTGACTTAGAGCTATGGAAGTATGGAGCTATGGAGCCACCAGCCACCCAGGCTGGAGCTATGGAGCTCTGGAGGTATGGAGCTCAGGTGCTATGGAAGTATGGAGCTATGGAGCTATGGAAGTATGGAGCTATGGAGCTATGGAGCTCTGGAAGTATGGAGCTATGGAGCTCTGGAGGTATGGAGCTATGGAGCCCTGGAGCCCTGGAGCTATGGAGCTCTGGTGCTATGGAGGTATGGAGCTCTGGAGGTATGGAGCTCTGGAGGTATGGAGCTATGGAGCTATGGAGCCCTGGAGCTATGGAGCTATGGAGCCCTGGAGCTATGGAGCTATGGAGCCCTGGAGCTATGGAGCTATGGAGCTCTGGTGCTATGGAGCTATGGAGCTCTGGTGCTATGGAGCTATGGAGCTCTGGTGCTATGGAGCTATGGAGCTCTGGTGCTATGGAGCTATGGAGCTCTGGAAGTATGGAGCTATGGAGCTCTGGAGGTATGGAGCTATGGAGCCCTGGAGCTATGGAGCCCTGGAGCTATGGAAGTATGGAGCTCTGGTGCTATGGAGCTATGGAGCTCTGGTGCTATGGAGCTATGGAGCTCTGGAGCTATGGAGCTCTGGAGGTATGGAGCTATGGAGCTATGGAGCTCTGGAGGTATGGAGCTATGGAGCTATGGAAGTATGGAGCTCTGGTGCTATGGAGCTATGGAGCTCTGGTGCTATGGAGCTATGGAGCTCTGGTGCTATGGAGCTATGGAGCTATGGAGCTCTGGAAGTATGGAGCTCTGGTGCTATGGAGCTATGGAGCTCTGGTGCTATGGAGCTATGGAGCTCTGGTGCTATGGAGCTATGGAGCTCTGGTGCTATGGAGCTCTGGTGCTATGGAGCTCTGGTGCTATGGAGCTATGGAGCTCTGGTGCTATGGAGCTATGGAGCTCTGGAGGTATGGAGCTCTGGAGGTATGGAGCTCTGGAGGTATGGAGCTTTGGAGCCCTGGAGCTCTGGAGGTATGGAGCTATGGTGCTATGGAGCTCTGAAGCCATGGAGCTCTGGTGCTATGGAGCTCTGGAGCTCTGGAGGTATGGAGCTCTGGAGGTATGGAGCTATGGAGCCCTGGAGCTCTGGAGGTATGGAGCTATGGTGCTATGGAGCTCTGAAGCCATGGAGCTCTGGTGCTATGGAGCTCTGGTGCTATGGAGCTCTGGAGCTCTGGAGGTATGGAGCTATGGAGCCCTGGAGCTCTGGAGGTATGGAGCTATGGTGCTATGGAGCTCTGAAGCCATGGAGCTCTGGTGCTATGGAGCTCTGGAGCTCTGGAGGTATGGAGCTCTGGAGGTATGGAGCTCTGGAGGTATGGAGCTATGGAGCCCTGGAGCTCTGGAGGTATGGAGCTATGGTGCTATGGAGCTCTGAAGCCATGGAGCTCTGGTGCTATGGAGCTCTGGAGGTATGGAGCTCTGGAGGTATGGAGCTCTGGAGGTATGGAGCTATGGAGCCCTGGAGCTCTGGAGGTATGGAGCTATGGTGCTATGGAGCTCTGAAGCCATGGAGCTCTGGTGCTATGGAGCTCTGGAGGTATGGAGCTCTGGAGGTATGGAGCTCTGGAGGTATGGAGCTATGGAGCCCTGGAGCTCTGGAGGTATGGAGCTATGGTGCTATGGAGCTCTGAAGCCATGGAGCTCTGGTGCTATGGAGCTCTGGAGGTATGGAGCTCTGGAGGTATGGAGCTCTGGAGGTATGGAGCTATGGAGCCCTGGAGCTCTGGAGGTATGGAGCTATGGTGCTATGGAGCTCTGAAGCCATGGAGCTCTGGTGCTATGGAGCTATGGAGCTCTGGTGCTATGGAGCTATGGAGGTATGGAGCCACCAGCCAGCACCCTCCGTGGCTGGATCAATGGAAGTGTTTTAGGTACCAGGCAGCCAAAGGGCCGAGGCCTCACGCTCGACCACGCCGGCGCAGAGTTCCAGCCGCTCGGATAAGCTCTGTCACTCACCCGCCGCGCAGCCACCGGTAACGGGGAAATGTCGCCGCCTTGTGGACACGCCGTTGTAAATGAATGGGCTTTCGCACTTAGTGCAATTTTCGCCAACTCTCTGACTTAGAGCTATGGAAGTATGGAGCTATGGAGCCACCAGCCACCCAGGCTGGAGCTCTGGAGCTCTGGAGGTATGGAGCTCTGGTGCTATGGAAGTATGGAGCTCTGGTGCTATGGAAGTATGGAGCTATGGAGGTATGGAAGTATGGAGCTATGGAAGTATGGAGCTATGGAGCTCTGGAAGTATGGAGCTATGGAGCTCTGGAGGTATGGAGCCCTGGAGCTATGGAGCCCTGGAGCTATGGAAGTATGGAGCTCTGGTGCTATGGAGCTATGGAGCTCTGGTGCTATGGAGCTCTGGTGCTATGGAGCTCTGGTGCTATGGAGCTATGGAGCTCTGGTGCTATGGAGCTATGGAGCTCTGGAGGTATGGAGCTCTGGAGGTATGGAGCTCTGGAGGTATGGAGCTATGGAGCCCTGGAGCTCTGGAGGTATGGAGCTATGGTGCTATGGAGCTCTGAAGCCATGGAGCTCTGGTGCTATGGAGCTCTGGAGCTCTGGAGGTATGGAGCTCTGGAGGTATGGAGCTATGGAGCCCTGGAGCTCTGGAGGTATGGAGCTATGGTGCTATGGAGCTCTGAAGCCATGGAGCTCTGGTGCTATGGAGCTCTGGAGCTCTGGAGGTATGGAGCTCTGGAGGTATGGAGCTCTGGAGGTATGGAGCTATGGAGCCCTGGAGCTCTGGAGGTATGGAGCTATGGTGCTATGGAGCTCTGAAGCCATGGAGCTCTGGTGCTATGGAGCTCTGGAGGTATGGAGCTCTGGAGGTATGGAGCTCTGGAGGTATGGAGCTATGGAGCCCTGGAGCTCTGGAGGTATGGAGCTATGGTGCTATGGAGCTCTGAAGCCATGGAGCTCTGGTGCTATGGAGCTCTGGAGGTATGGAGCTCTGGAGGTATGGAGCTCTGGAGGTATGGAGCTATGGAGCCCTGGAGCTCTGGAGGTATGGAGCTATGGTGCTATGGAGCTCTGAAGCCATGGAGCTCTGGTGCTATGGAGCTCTGGAGGTATGGAGCTCTGGAGGTATGGAGCTCTGGAGGTATGGAGCTATGGAGCCCTGGAGCTCTGGAGGTATGGAGCTATGGTGCTATGGAGCTCTGAAGCCATGGAGCTCTGGTGCTATGGAGCTATGGAGCTCTGGTGCTATGGAGCTATGGAGGTATGGAGCCACCAGCCAGCACCCTCCGTGGCTGGATCAATGGAAGTGTTTTAGGTACCAGGCAGCCAAAGGGCCGAGGCCTCACGCTCGACCACGCCGGCGCAGAGTTCCAGCCGCTCGGATAAGCTCTGTCACTCACCCGCCGCGCAGCCACCGGTAACGGGGAAATGTCGCCGCCTTGTGGACACGCCGTTGTAAATGAATGGGCTTTCGCACTTAGTGCAATTTTCGCCAACTCTCTGACTTAGAGCTATGGAAGTATGGAGCTATGGAGCCACCAGCCACCCAGGCTGGAGCTCTGGAGCTCTGGAGGTATGGAGCTCTGGTGCTATGGAAGTATGGAGCTCTGGTGCTATGGAAGTATGGAGCTATGGAGGTATGGAAGTATGGAGCTATGGAAGTATGGAGCTATGGAGCTCTGGAAGTATGGAGCTATGGAGCTCTGGAGGTATGGAGCCCTGGAGCTATGGAGCCCTGGAGCTATGGAAGTATGGAGCTCTGGTGCTATGGAGCTATGGAGCTCTGGTGCTATGGAGCTATGGAGCTATGGAGCTCTGGAGCTATGGAGCTCTGGAGGTATGGAGCTATGGAGCTATGGAGCTCTGGAGGTATGGAGCTATGGAGCTATGGAAGTATGGAGCTCTGGTGCTATGGAGCTATGGAGCTCTGGTGCTATGGAGCTATGGAGCTCTGGTGCTATGGAGCTATGGAGCTATGGAGCTCTGGAAGTATGGAGCTCTGGTGCTATGGAGCTATGGAGCTCTGGTGCTATGGAGCTATGGAGCTCTGGTGCTATGGAGCTCTGGTGCTATGGAGCTCTGGTGCTATGGAGCTATGGAGCTCTGGTGCTATGGAGCTATGGAGCTCTGGAGGTATGGAGCTCTGGAGGTATGGAGCTCTGGAGGTATGGAGCTATGGAGCCCTGGAGCTCTGGAGGTATGGAGCTATGGTGCTATGGAGCTCTGAAGCCATGGAGCTCTGGTGCTATGGAGCTCTGGAGCTCTGGAGGTATGGAGCTCTGGAGGTATGGAGCTATGGAGCCCTGGAGCTCTGGAGGTATGGAGCTATGGAGCTCTGAAGCCATGGAGCTCTGGTGCTATGGAGCTCTGGAGCTCTGGAGGTATGGAGCTCTGGAGGTATGGAGCTATGGAGCCCTGGAGCTCTGGAGGTATGGAGCTATGGTGCTATGGAGCTCTGAAGCCATGGAGCTCTGGTGCTATGGAGCTCTGGAGGTATGGAGCTCTGGAGGTATGGAGCTATGGAGCCCTGGAGCTCTGGAGGTATGGAGCTATGGTGCTATGGAGCTCTGAAGCCATGGAGCTCTGGTGCTATGGAGCTCTGGAGGTATGGAGCTCTGGAGGTATGGAGCTCTGGAGGTATGGAGCTATGGAGCCCTGGAGCTCTGGAGGTATGGAGCTATGGTGCTATGGAGCTCTGAAGCCATGGAGCTCTGGTGCTATGGAGCTATGGAGCTCTGGTGCTATGGAGCTATGGAGGTATGGAGCCACCAGCCAGCACCCTCCGTGGCTGGATCAATGGAAGTGTTTTAGGTACCAGGCAGCCAAAGGGCCGAGGCCTCACGCTCGACCACGCCGGCGCAGAGTTCCAGCCGCTCGGATAAGCTCTGTCACTCACCCGCCGCGCAGCCACCGGTAACGGGGAAATGTCGCCGCCTGGCGGACACGCCGTTGTAAATGAATGGGCTTTCGCACTTAGTGCAATTTTCGCCAACTCTCTGACTTAGAGCTATGGAAGTATGGAGCTATGGAGCCACCAGCCACCCAGGCTGGAGCTATGGAGCTCTGGAGGTATGGAGCTCAGGTGCTATGGAAGTATGGAGCTATGGAGCTATGGAAGTATGGAGCTATGGAGCTATGGAGCTCTGGAAGTATGGAGCTATGGAGCTCTGGAGGTATGGAGCTATGGAGCCCTGGAGCCCTGGAGCTATGGAGCTCTGGTGCTATGGAGGTATGGAGCTCTGGAGGTATGGAGCTCTGGAGGTATGGAGCTATGGAGCTATGGAGCCCTGGAGCTATGGAGCTATGGAGCCCTGGAGCTATGGAGCTATGGAGCCCTGGAGCTATGGAGCTATGGAGCTCTGGTGCTATGGAGCTATGGAGCTCTGGTGCTATGGAGCTATGGAGCTCTGGTGCTATGGAGCTATGGAGCTCTGGTGCTATGGAGCTATGGAGCTCTGGAAGTATGGAGCTATGGAGCTCTGGAGGTATGGAGCTATGGAGCCCTGGAGCTATGGAGCCCTGGAGCTATGGAAGTATGGAGCTCTGGTGCTATGGAGCTATGGAGCTCTGGTGCTATGGAGCTATGGAGCTCTGGAGCTATGGAGCTCTGGAGGTATGGAGCTCTGGAGGTATGGAGCTTTGGAGCCCTGGAGCTCTGGAGGTATGGAGCTATGGTGCTATGGAGCTCTGAAGCCATGGAGCTCTGGTGCTATGGAGCTCTGGAGCTCTGGAGGTATGGAGCTCTGGAGGTATGGAGCTATGGAGCCCTGGAGCTCTGGAGGTATGGAGCTATGGTGCTATGGAGCTCTGAAGCCATGGAGCTCTGGTGCTATGGAGCTCTGGAGCTCTGGAAGTATGGAGCTCTGGAGGTATGGAGCTATGGAGCCCTGGAGCTCTGGAGGTATGGAGCTATGGTGCTATGGAGCTCTGAAGCCATGGAGCTCTGGTGCTATGGAGCTCTGGAGCTCTGGAGGTATGGAGCTCTGGAGGTATGGACCTCTGGAGGTATGGAGCTATGGAGCCCTGGAGCTCTGGAGGTATGGAGCTATGGTGCTATGGAGCTCTGAAGCCATGGAGCTCTGGTGCTATGGAGCTCTGGAGGTATGGAGCTCTGGAGGTATGGAGCTCTGGAGGTATGGAGCTATGGAGCCCTGGAGCTCTGGAGGTATGGAGCTATGGTGCTATGGAGCTCTGAAGCCATGGAGCTCTGGTGCTATGGAGCTCTGGAGGTATGGAGCTCTGGAGGTATGGAGCTCTGGAGGTATGGAGCTATGGAGCCCTGGAGCTCTGGAGGTATGGAGCTATGGTGCTATGGAGCTCTGAAGCCATGGAGCTCTGGTGCTATGGAGCTCTGGAGGTATGGAGCTCTGGAGGTATGGAGCTCTGGAGGTATGGAGCTATGGAGCCCTGGAGCTCTGGAGGTATGGAGCTATGGTGCTATGGAGCTCTGAAGCCATGGAGCTCTGGTGCTATGGAGCTATGGAGCTCTGGTGCTATGGAGCTATGGAGGTATGGAGCCACCAGCCAGCACCCTCCGTGGCTGGATCAATGGAAGTGTTTTAGGTACCAGGCAGCCAAAGGGCCGAGGCCTCACGCTCGACCACGCCGGCGCAGAGTTCCAGCCGCTCGGATAAGCTCTGTCACTCACCCGCCGCGCAGCCACCGGTAACGGGGAAATGTCGCCGCCTTGTGGACACGCCGTTGTAAATGAATGGGCTTTCGCACTTAGTGCAATTTTCGCCAACTCTCTGACTTAGAGCTATGGAAGTATGGAGCTATGGAGCCACCAGCCACCCAGGCTGGAGCTCTGGAGCTCTGGAGGTATGGAGCTCTGGTGCTATGGAAGTATGGAGCTCTGGTGCTATGGAAGTATGGAGCTATGGAGGTATGGAAGTATGGAGCTATGGAAGTATGGAGCTATGGAGCTCTGGAAGTATGGAGCTATGGAGCTCTGGAGGTATGGAGCCCTGGAGCTATGGAGCCCTGGAGCTATGGAAGTATGGAGCTCTGGTGCTATGGAGCTATGGAGCTCTGGTGCTATGGAGCTATGGAGCTATGGAGCTCTGGAGCTATGGAGCTCTGGAGGTATGGAGCTATGGAGCTCTGGAGGTATGGAGCTATGGAGCTATGGAAGTATGGAGCTCTGGTGCTATGGAGCTATGGAGCTCTGGTGCTATGGAGCTATGGAGCTCTGGTGCTATGGAGCTATGGAGCTATGGAGCTCTGGAAGTATGGAGCTCTGGTGCTATGGAGCTATGGAGCTCTGGTGCTATGGAGCTATGGAGCTCTGGTGCTATGGAGCTCTGGTGCTATGGAGCTCTGGTGCTATGGAGCTATGGAGCTCTGGTGCTATGGAGCTCTGGAGGTATGGAGCTCTGGAGGTATGGAGCTCTGGAGGTATGGAGCTATGGAGCCCTGGAGCTCTGGAGGTATGGAGCTATGGTGCTATGGAGCTCTGAAGCCATGGAGCTCTGGTGCTATGGAGCTCTGGAGCTCTGGAGGTATGGAGCTCTGGAGGTATGGAGCTATGGAGCCCTGGAGCTCTGGAGGTATGGAGCTATGGTGCTATGGAGCTCTGAAGCCATGGAGCTCTGGTGCTATGGAGCTCTGGAGCTCTGGAGGTATGGAGCTCTGGAGGTATGGAGCTATGGAGCCCTGGAGCTCTGGAGGTATGGAGCTATGGAGCTCTGAAGCCATGGAGCTCTGGTGCTATGGAGCTCTGGAGCTCTGGAGGTATGGAGCTCTGGAGGTATGGAGCTATGGAGCCCTGGAGCTCTGGAGGTATGGAGCTATGGTGCTATGGAGCTCTGAAGCCATGGAGCTCTGGTGCTATGGAGCTCTGGAGGTATGGAGCTCTGGAGGTATGGAGCTCTGGAGGTATGGAGCTATGGAGCCCTGGAGCTCTGGAGGTATGGAGCTATGGTGCTATGGAGCTCTGAAGCCATGGAGCTCTGGTGCTATGGAGCTCTGGAGGTATGGAGCTCTGGAGGTATGGAGCTCTGGAGGTATGGAGCTATGGAGCCCTGGAGCTCTGGAGGTATGGAGCTATGGTGCTATGGAGCTCTGAAGCCATGGAGCTCTGGTGCTATGGAGCTATGGAGCTCTGGTGCTATGGAGCTATGGAGGTATGGAGCCACCAGCCAGCACCCTCCGTGGCTGGATCAATGGAAGTGTTTTAGGTACCAGGCAGCCAAAGGGCCGAGGCCTCACGCTCGACCACGCCGGCGCAGAGTTCCAGCCGCTCGGATAAGCTCTGTCACTCACCCGCCGCGCAGCCACCGGTAACGGGGAAATGTCGCCGCCTGGCGGACACGCCGTTGTAAATGAATGGGCTTTCGCACTTAGTGCAATTTTCGCCAACTCTCTGACTGGAGCTATGGAAGTATGGAGCTATGGAGCTCCGGGGCTATGGAGCTCCGGGGCTATGGAGCTCCGGGGCTATGGAGCTATGGAGCTCCGGGGCTATGGAGCTCCGGGGCTATGGAGCTCCGGGGCTATGGAGCTATGGAGCTCCGGGGCTATGGAGCTCCGGGGCTATGGAGCTCCGGGGCTATGGAGCTATGGAGCTCCGGGGCTATGGAGCTCCGGGGCTATGGAGCTCTGGAGCTATGGAAGTATGGATGATCCAGCACCCTCCGTGGCTGACCGCTGGTGCTCGGGGCCGGTGAACTCGGCACCCGCCTCCGGCGGGTGCCTCGGTGACCGCCGTCGCTTGGGGCCAGTGAACTCGGCACCCGCCTTCGGCGGGTGCCTCGGTGACCGGTTGTCGCTTGGGGCCAGTGAACTCGGCACCCGCCTTCGGCGGGTGCCTCGGTGACCGGTTGTCGCTTGGGGCCAGTGAACTCGGCACCCGCCTTCGGCGGGTGCCTCGGTGACCGGAGCTATGGAGCTCTGGAGGTATGGAGCTCTGGTGCTATGGAGCTATGGAGCTCTGGTGCTATGGAGCTATGGAGCTCTGGTGCTATGGAGCTATGGAGCTCTGGTGCTATGGAGCTCTGGTGCTATGGAGCTCTGGTGCTATGGAGCTATGGAGCTCTGGTGCTATGGAGCTCTGGAGCTATGGAGCCCTGGTGCTATGGAGCTCTGGTGCTATGGAGCTATGGAGCTCTGGTGCTATGGAGCTATGGAGCTCTGGTGCTATGGAGCTATGGAGCTCTGGTGCTATGGAGCTATGGAGCTCTGGTGCTATGGAGCTCTGGAGCTCTGGAGGTATGGAGCCACCAGCCAGCACCCTCCGTGGCTGGATCAATGGAAGTGTTTTAGGTACCAGGCAGCCAAAGGGCCGAGGCCTCACGCTCGACCACGCCGGCGCAGAGTTCCAGCCGCTCGGATAAGCTCTGTCACTCACCCGCCGCGCAGCCACCGGTAACGGGGAAATGTCGCCGCCTGGCGGACACGCCGTTGTAAATGAATGGGCTTTCGCACTTAGTGCAATTTTCGCCAACTCTCTGACTGGAGCTATGGAAGTATGGAGCTATGGAGCTCCGGGGCTATGGAGCTCCGGGGCTATGGAGCTCCGGGGCTATGGAGCTATGGAGCTCCGGGGCTATGGAGCTCCGGGGCTATGGAGCTCCGGGGCTATGGAGCTATGGAGCTCCGGGGCTATGGAGCTCCGGGGCTATGGAGCTCCGGGGCTATGGAGCTATGGAGCTCCGGGGCTATGGAGCTCCGGGGCTATGGAGCTCTGGAGCTATGGAAGTATGGATGATCCAGCACCCTCCGTGGCTGACCGCTGGTGCTCGGGGCCGGTGAACTCGGCACCCGCCTCCGGCGGGTGCCTCGGTGACCGCCGTCGCTTGGGGCCAGTGAACTCGGCACCCGCCTTCGGCGGGTGCCTCGGTGACCGGTTGTCGCTTGGGGCCAGTGAACTCGGCACCCGCCTTCGGCGGGTGCCTCGGTGACCGGTTGTCGCTTGGGGCCAGTGAACTCGGCACCCGCCTTCGGCGGGTGCCTCGGTGACCGGTTGTCGCTTGGGGCCGGTGAACTCGGCACCCGCCTTCGGCGGGTGCCTCGGTGACCGGTTGTCGCTTGG